>NC_056728.1:263362602-263612602 GCF_019279795.1 Protopterus annectens
TTTCTGTGTAGAAATGTAGAAACAGTCAGGTGTCCCCCCCATCCTATGTAGAAATATAGTAACAGTCAGGTGTACCCCCCAACTCTGTGTAGAAATGTAGAAACAGTCAGGTGTGCCCCCCCAATCCTGTGCAAAAATGTAGAAATAGTCAGATGTGCCCCCCAAATTCTGTGTAGAAATGTAGAAACAGTCAGGTGTGCCCCCCATCCTATGTAGAAATGTAGCAACAGTCAAGTATGCCCCACAATCCTGTGTAGAAATGTAGAAACAGTCAGATGTGCCCCCCAACAACCCTATGTAGAAATGTAGTGACATGCATGTGTAGGTATAATACCAGTGGAGCACAGATGCCCAGAGGTGGCCAAGGTAGCAGGATAAATTGTAACATGTGCACAGTATGCAGGTATGTGAGTGTTAGGTTGGTGTGTGTTTCATATTGTGTGACAGTAGTCAGTATGTATGCATGTTGAGATATGACCTGGTGGCCATTGCCCACTACTGCAGTGCCAAAGACGATTCCCACCAGTATAACACAAGATAGCAGTAAGCCATTGTAAATGTATGGTGGTAATATGTGTCACCATCTGAAAGATTGACATGGCATGGCTGTTGGGCTAGATATACAAACAGTACACAGGGGAATGTACCTCAGACATACAGTATATATTGTGTAACTGTGAAATGGACACACCCTTGGAATTGTACAAACAGGTATGCATCACATTATCTGGTCCTGTAGTAGGGAATACCGGTGTTGCCTGCCCAAACACTTGCAGATCACAAAGAAGGTAGGACTGATGTATTGGGAAACAGCTGATGTATCTGCACATGCCAGCATAACTGAAATGCACCATACATATCTGTGTGTCAGATGCAAGTAGTGTCTATAGCACACATACACCCAGCTAACCCAGACACCAACAACAGGTACCTCTCTGGTCATATCCCTGCTGTGGGGAATGAGTACAATATGACCCCACCTGTATATGGAAATAGCAAAAGAATGCAGCATGCAGTGCAGGTGTCCCGTGCAGGTGTGTCCCTAACCGTAGGTAGCACCCTGCCAGCATCCACACCACCTAATCAAGACTGAAAGAAGGTATTAGCATGAGCACCTAGCACACCTACCCTGTCACCCCAGGGAAATATACTGTATGGAGGTCTGACACTGTAGGACTGACAGAATGCAATGGCCTGCCACATCTGGCCTGCATCAACACCAAATGGCCCACAGGCCTCTGCCAAATACCTGAGTCTCACACGTACTGCCAATGCATGTTATGTCATGGACACCCAAATAACAACATAACACACTCCACGTAAGCCATATGCAAGGCCATGTGGACAAACCACAGTAACATGTCCACCATGTCCCACTGCATGAACTGTAGACCAACACTAACACACACCTGTGATGGGGTGATACTCTTAGGGAAAGTATCAGAGAATGTATGCATAATGTATGGAAGAGGTTAGAGTAACAGGGGGGGTGGGAGCATGGGCAGCATGGAATGTGCAAGGTCTGACACAAAGCTGTGTGCACACACTATCCCTGGCTGCAAACACATAAATGGGTGGCTACATACCTGCCTGTACACCACAATAGGGGTAATGTCCTGACTCATGGCCCCCTGCCTCTGGGTAACTTGTGAAAATCTGTACGGCTGTGAGGTATTGCCACAGCAAGATATGGCCATACTGTCATGTTGATGGATGTACAAGTATGGGATCCTCTGCCAGCACTGTACCAAGGTGCTGGACCAGATACACAGACCCAGCAGCAAGTGTCTGCAGCTCCCCCTCCAGAATGGCATAACTTACCATGAAAATGTAGGCATCTGCCCACAATACCAGACACAGCTGCAGTCACCCTTATCCCCCAATACATCATTGTGAGCAAGAATGTTCAACTGACAGTATATGAGGATAGAAAACATCACAGTGTATAAGAGTACACATGTCTGAATATCTCTGTTAACAGCAGTTCCAAGTAGCTAAAGCAGCACAAACACAATCATCTACAGTACACACTATCCCCTGCACAGTTTGTCCCCATATTGCCAAATGATCGACGGATACCCTGCAGAAACAGTTTGCTACCTGTAGGTTTATAACACAAATGTCTGCACTGGAGTACAAACTACCTGGAATCGATCCACACATTCAGTATAGAAGGGCATACTGGGCATGCTCACACAGTTAGAGAAATGAAGGCAATGTCAGACAACAGCATACTGAAAGGTCATACTGGGCATGCTCACACACTTAAACAAATGAAACCCATGTCTGCAAACAATAGTGGACCATACATATCTTAAACAAATGAAGCCCATGTCTGCAAACAACACAGTGGACCATACATATCTGGCAGTTGCAGATGTTAGTGCATACACTCCTCAGTATGCACCAGTCATGCTTTGCACACACAGTGGATAGGAATACAGACATATATCCAAGGACAACACACTATAATAAGCCAAAAGTAGACGTACATAGATGTGTGGAAGAGAGTGACTATGGCAAGGAGCCATCCATTATGAGGCCTGTCCCACCCAACACACAGCCAAATGGCTACAACCACATGAGGTGTAAATGTCACTCACTGTAGACATTAGCCACCAATATCCGTCAGCATTACAGACTATGTGGTGCAAGTACTAGCTGTGCAACATGACTGTACAAGGAAGTAGTCATCTAGCAGCTGTATACATGTACCTGCAGAATATAACCCTGTGTGTGCCCACATGTGGTGTGTCAACCTCTAGATGAATGGGTTATGGCCCATGCACACACACTGCCCTCTCCATAGCCCTACTATGACAAGCCTGCTGAGGTCATCCACTTTGAAATAAACCTTTGAGAAAGGTGTAGCCCAGTAATCTCCATGGCATGTCCTATAACTGCATACTGCTGTAGTGTGATGACCTAGTTAGGTAGAAGTTCTAATCTCAGGCATGGCAAGTGTGTGTTTGCATCTCTGTGTAGAGAGCAATGCTTTTTAGGCTAGTCACACTCACTACATTTCAAATGCCCTACTTTGGCAAGGCTGTTGATGTCATTCACTGTGAAATACACCTTTGGGAAAGGTGTAGCCCAGTAATCTCCGTGGTGCATTTTATAACTGCGTACTGCTATAGTGTGATAAACTAGTTAGGTAGGAGGTCTAATCCCAGACATGGCAACTGTGTGTGTGTGTGTGTGTGTGTGTGTGTGTGTGTGTGTGTGTGTGTGTGTGTGTGTGTGTGTGTCTGTGTAGAGAGCAATGCTTTTTAGTCTAGTCACACTCACTACAATTCAAATACTCTACTTTGGCAAGCTTGCTGATGTCATTCACTGTGAAATACATCTTTGGGGAAGGAGTATTCCAGTAATGTTTGTGGAGTGTCCTATAACAGCGTAATGCTGTAGTGTGATATAGAACTCTGGTAGGGGTTCTATTCCCACACATGGCAGGTGTGGATGTTTTTGTGTGTGTTTTTATGTCTGTGTAGGGAGCAATGCTTTTTTAGGCTAGTCACACTCACTACAATTCAAATGCCCTACTTTGGCAAGCCTGCTGATGTCATTCACTGTGAAATACACCTTTGGGAAAGCATACTCCAGTAATCTCTGTGGCGCGTCCTATAACAGCGCAATGCTGTAGTGTGATATAGAACTCTGGTAGGGGTTCTATTCCCACACATGGCAGGTGTGGATGTTTGTGTGTGTGTGCATTTCTATGTCTGTGGAGGGAGTAATGCTTTCTAGGCTAGTCACACTAACTGCAATTCAAATGCCCTACTTTAGCAAGCCTGCTGATGTCATTCACTGTAAAATAAACCTTTGGGGAAGGAGTACTCCAGTAATCTCCATGGCACATCCTATAACTGCATAGTGCTGTAGTGTAATAAACTAGTTAGGCAGGAGTTCTAATCCCAGACATGGCAAGTGTGTCTCTGTTTGTCATTTCTATCCTGTGTAGAGGTGGCTGTGAGTGTGTAACAACTGGACTCATTGTGGAGTGGGTTTTGCAAATTTATTATATGGTGGCCCTAGTATATGTCACAATGTTCACCTTACAGGATAACAGATGTGAAATAGCCAAGAGGCTGGGGTGCAAATCCATACCCCTACATGTGACATCAAGGCCTGGTGAATAAAGTTAGCAACCCTTGCATTACCCACAGAACACTCTCAATCCATGTCTCATACACACACACACACACTTGCCCAGGCAACAACTGCTATGTTGGTAGCACCCTGCATACTGCCCACTGATAGTAACCATGGTGTGATTGCAGTGGGCTACAGAGGGCATGGCACCCTGTCCATCAGTTCAATAGGCACGTACATGCAGACAGTGCACCTTCCCTATTTTCCCCACTGGACAACTGCAACACCTGTGGTGCCATCAAATGTGACCCACAAAGGACATACCATGCCTTAAACACATGCCCTGTAGGGACAGATGCCACTGACACCAGGGAATACCTGTATCATGCTATCAATGTATGTGCAGGGTCAACCTGCTGTCCATTACCAGTTCCTGCCACATGAGGCCAGGACCGGAACATCTGATGATAACAATCTGTGTACACAGCATGGGCCAGACACCCCAGGTACACTTCCACATGTCACTTTACATGTATGTGGGATGTGTGCACATCCCAGGCACCATCCATGTCATGGACTAAGGAACACATACATGGCAAGAAATGCACAGCAATGGTCACACACAATAGTTACCTAGGTGACTGGATGGTGAATACAATACCCACCTGTGTGGGCCAATCCAGACACTACACCCCTGAGCCACACTGCAGACCATTGTTATGTGGCCTGATGCCAAGGTATACCCATCACCTAGCCTTGTATAGCCGTCTGACACAGTCGACCACTACACACCCATGAAGCAATGCACCCATTCATGTCAGTACTGGCACCCTCTGTCTGTGTGTGTGGTCTATGATGCCTATAACCACATTCACACTCACTACAACCCCCATTGGCATACTGAAGCATGCTGTCTGATGTCAGACACCTCCACATACCCCTTGCCCATATAACCTTCGGATAATCCCTATGGTGCATGTGATACCTGTACAGTACTGTACTGTGGCAATCTAACTAGTGATGAGTTGTATTCCTGACCCTGCCAACTGTATCAATGTGTATGGGTCCCTGAGAGAGTGTGGCTGTGTTGACGTTGACTCTGTTCATGCGGACTAGCACGTGTACTACACCTACAGTATAGCTACCATATCACTGTTGCAGATGTCACTCACCATCACATATATGTTTGGAGGGCTCCTCAACATGTAACCTATGTGGTGCATCCAATAACTGCATAGACATTTGATAGCAATACATCGCCAGTCAGTAGTTTGATACTCTGCACTGGTAGGTGTGTGACACAAACATGCTTAAGTTTTACTCTCCCACCCCTCAGTGACTTATCTTTGCCTCTGTCTGCCTCTCTCACTCCCTCTCTAGTGGATGTGGAGACTTACACCTGCTTTGCTTAGGCAGCAGCATGTGTATTGTAAGTGATGTTCATGCTCAGCTGATGGCCTTTGCATGAATTGCAGCCCGCCTCTAGCTGATTGCATGTGGAACAGCTGTGGTAACATTCCCATAGCCAATTGGATGGAAACACACTCCAATTTCTAGGAACATCATGTTGGTGTTGGGCCTTTTCATTCACTGTGAGCAGGATCTAGATCTGTTGTTTGGCGAACAGCATCACAGATGGATTGGGGATTTACCTCTAACAACATACACTATGGAAACAGGCCAACACACAGGAGGGGGATGTGCCTGAGATGACAGAATGTAAGTGCTGCTATACTGCATTTGGAGTAATGTTGGTTTAACAGGGTGTGTGTGGATATGGCTGTCCTACATGTTTTAATACCTGTCATGTCAGTGCTATGTTTATGAGGAAACACCCATCTCTAGGGTCATCTGCAGACTGGGCATTGTGTGGTGCCTTTTGTTTCTTGTGTTACCCACAGAGCACCTATCTGTGAACTGCAGAAGCATAGTGTGAGGATTGCAGTCGGTACATGGTGACAGCCATGAGAGTTACTGACTTCATATCCCTCATAGAACATATGTTGCAACAAACCCAGTTACAACAGTAAATGTATGAGGTTATCACAGCAACATGTCAATATTGGCCCTGTGTTTGTGCCTCCAGCCACAACTCTGTCAACCTTTGTACATATGTCATGGAGGAAGAGGTGCATATGTTCTGTACACCATATTTATTGACATCATATCTGATAATAAGCCAGTGAGATATCAGACTGCTACACATGTTATGTATAGTAGGGGTTATGTTTGAGGACATAACCTGGGCATTATGTGGTTGTGTGTACAGTACTGAGGTCTGGGTACTTATGGTGATTGTCGACAGTATGTGTATTGTGAATATGTACCTTGGCCTGTGTACAGACTGTGGTAGATGTCATTGTTCTTGGTCCTGTTCTATCTGATGTTACATGCTGCTCCACTGTATGTTACCCTATCGGCTTACATGTTTGTAAGGCCAAACACATATGTCTCATACCACAGAAAGGCATCAGATCACACTGTGTAGCGGCCCAGTATATGAAGGGTTAGTGTGTGAGTGGCATATATGAGGATGGTGTTGATCACTTAGTCCATATACTGTAATATTACGCTAGCTTGCAATATATGGCTGTGGCTGTGTTCACATTGGTTGTGGTTATGCACTTTCACACAGGTGTCTGCTACTCTGTGCTGTGACATGCCTGTAGAGCCTGCTATATATGCAGGTACATGTATATTCCCCATAGGAAATGTAGGCCAATGTTGTGGCAGTCTGCCTGTAGCCTGCACAGTGCTTTGTTACATGCCTAGCAGCTTAGTGTACTTACCCAGTGAGATGTTATGTCCATATACTTGCCAGATGTACTGCTGCCAGGCCACAATAACAGTCATGTATGTCAGACAAAGCAGTGGGATGCTGTACAGATGTATGTCACTAACTAGTGGGTAGTATGTGGCCATGGCACCTCTGTACCTGTGGTTATTATGTGTCAGGAAAGACAGGGGTGTGTGAATGCATAACCTATGGGGGCAACTGTATACCAGTATTTATGTGATATGCCCATCTACATTGCTGTTAACATCCACATTGTCAGGCTTGGTCCACATGTCTTGCACTAAGGGGTTCTGTGTATACCTCTGGACTGACCAGGGTGTGTCAGACTGTCCACATATATTGGCCATATCTCTGCTATAGTCCACAGGATCATTACTATGCTAGCAATGGTACTGTACTATGATGTCCTTAGGATTTCTGTCAGGAGCCAATGGCACACATGTTAAAAGCAGATGTGACCTCCCACACACATGTCTGTGAAGGCAATCCCTATTACAGTAGCAATAGTCTACAAATATACCAGCAATACATACCTGACATCCCCTTGCACTTAGAGGTTGAGACTATTGGGGCTGAGGTAGGGCTCCACTCCATGTTCAGGACATATGGTGAACATATATGTATATATAATTATCCATATATCTATATAGATATATACACATAGACATATCGACATACATAGATGGATATGTATACGTACATATATATATACATATAAACACTCAGATATATACATATACAGAGCAATATATGTCTACACATATACAGATAGAGATACATATGCACATATACGTATGGATATCTACATATATATTGACAGTAATAGGTATATCAGAATAGATATGTATGCACATATAGTTATAGATATCTACATATATATACACATAACTAGGCATATCTGTACACATAGGATGTACGTACATATATAGCTTTATATACATATATCTATATCTATATATATATATATATATATATATATATATATATATATATAGACATACAAAGAGATGTACACATGGCCATATATATGTTGCACTATACAGATGTGTATACAGACATATGCATGAGTATACATGTGTAGTTACATGTAGACATATATCGACCTATTGTATGTATATATCCATATTGCTGTCATGTGTAAACCTCATGCTTGTGTATACCCTCCCAGATGTATCTCAACCTATGTATCTGCTATGTGTACATTATGATAAAACAACATATGTGATGCAACAGTCATATTAATAACAAGTACTACACAACTGTGGAAGTAAAGGCAATTGTTCAATACTACTCAATATGTGTATTGACAGATATATTGATAAAACAACAGCTGTCTTCACAGTGGTCATGGCGTAGTAGTTACGTGTTGTGACTGTAGTGTACAGGGTCCTGGATTCAAGACCAGCAAGGGCTGTTCATTTTTTTGCTGGGCAGAACAAGGGCTGTTGGATACAGAGTGGTTAAGGCAGTTTTGAGCAGCTTTGAGTGAGTTTGCACGGGTTTGCGTGAAGCTAAGCGGTGCTATGCTATGGGTAAACGTACGGGCACTTACACAGTGTAGGTTTCATTTACCAGTGCACAAATCAGCTCAGCTGTTATATTGCAGCAATGTTGATACTTGCTAAGCATGGCTTAGCCCTGGTAACCAGTTCACACCACCCAGTCTGATAACATAGCAGGGTAATGACATCTGTAATAAGTGTATGTAATGCCATGTACAATACATGCGCCTATGTGCTGTCATTACAGTAGCAAGGGGTGTGAGTGCCATGTGTGGGACACAGATGTTTATGAGGCCTGTACAGCACTATCTGTGTGAATGTGTTACATACAGGGGTAGTAGCCCGGGGTACGTGCTGTCAGACTGGCATGTAGCGTATCATGGCAGTACTACTTTTGACAGTGCTTACCCAGGCAAGAGCAGAGTGCTAAATGTAGTACTGACAACAGGCACACCTGCAGGCATAGCTGGACTCTCAGGCCTCCCTGTTGTATCACTGGTGTGTGAGCTGTGTCACAGTATATAACCCCTACTGGGTAATGATCAGACATGTGGAATGTAACTGTAGACTACCGTCTGTACAGCACATGTTAGTGAGGGCTTCTGGCATGTAGTTATGGCATACATATTGTTGTCAAACATCTATCTGTCAACACACTCATCCTACTGTATAGCTACTTGCCAAACTGATGACTGTCAGTCCCTGTACAGATGTGCAGATGGCAGGTATCCAGCTGGGATATGGACAGGCAACCTAAGCTTGATTGACACTGACATGTCTGTTCAGCTGTGTAAGAACTGGCACATGTAGGAGATGACACCCTGTATGCACCACATGGCACGGGTACCTCCACTACACTACCACAGTCAACAGGGTACAGGTCTCCATCACAGACACTAACCATGTGTTGTAATGCATGTTGCATACATGTCAACTTGATCACCTCAGTGGCCATGTGCAGGAGGCACCTGGAGGATTGACTGATGCATGTCATTCTTACCCAGAGGGTCACCACAGTAGTGTCTGTTGATAGATTGCCTGCTACCACTTGGCAGGTGGCAGGATACCAGTGTACACACAACCCCTACACAACCCATCTCTCCTTGGACAATAGCTAGGTACACAACTATGACCACCTGTAGCAATGCACCCCTATACTGACACGTGTATGTGTACATGACTGAGTATAGCAGTGTCTGTGTGTTAGCACACCTGTACTTGGGAATTCCATGAGGGCCTTCACAACCACCACAACACCCATTGCCATAGTCAGTTGTGGCTGCTGCTGTATGGGACATTACATGTACCCTGTTAAGCTCCTCTCCATTCTGACTACACAAGCCTTGCAGTGCCAGCACAACAGTGTTGTATAAATGGGTTGATAGGCATGGGATACCCATTGTGTTCTGGCAAGTGTGTGTGTGTGTGCATGTCTGTATATCTGTAGGGCACAGCATTCCAGGGCCACATACTCATATTACAATACCCATTGCCACACAGTAGTACAGATAGTGTTGTTACTGCCCATAGGTGAGGCATGACAATGCAACACCCTATTATGTGTGTGGCGTGTGCATTAGATGCCTATCCCTGTAGCACCACTGTTGGGGTATTCTATGGGTTGTATCGCAGTCGTGGCCAATGTTTGACGGTGAGTATGGCAGAGTGTCATCATGGGTTTCAGGGCATATAATATCCACTGGGGGATGTGTGTGCTGTGTACACTATCATTACACCAAGGTACACCCGGTATATGTCCCATGTACCACATTATGGTTACCACTGTCACCATCAACCATACAGGTAACTGATACCACAATCCAGGCCAGTTATGCATGTGCTGTGTGCAGCCTACCTGTAACACATTGGACACACAATCAAGTTAGTTAGCAGTGATAGGCCCTGGTCTCCCGGATGTGTGTCTGCCTGTTATGTGTCTGTTAATGTGCATATGAAGATATGTCACACTATGTATTGTCCATATACACCCTTTACATCCCCCATTAGCATACTGTACATGTCTGGGGATGTTCTGCATGTAACATGTAACCTGGGACACACCTCACCCTAAACACTGTATGGTGTGTGCAATGTAAGCCACACACTTCAGTATCACTACATACCTAGGTAGGGGTCTAGTTCCAGTGTTCCCAAGTAACAGTGTGCATGTATGTGGATGGGTCTACATCAAGTTGCAGGGTATACATGGCCCAGTGGGTCACCTGTCCATGTGGAACAGGCAATAACCATTATACTAACCTGTGACATGTGTTCAACTGTACCCCAGATATGTCACAGCCATGGAGTCACCACAGTGCCATACCCCATTGTTGAATATGACTGCAGACCATCCATGTGCTAACATATGTACACCTACAACACAAATGGATAACATTATAGAGACCACAATCAACCAGTGTTACTAACAGCTATAATACATCATTGCTGGATGGCTATGCATTTATGCATTACACTTCACTCCTTACAACATGTTACACTGCAGTACTGTGGTACACTGTAGTACAGTCACCATGTGCATCAGAACCATATTAGCCTGTCCCTGCATTGATGGTATGGATGACAGGGATCCTCGTGCTGACACATGTACACCTACAACACAAATGGATAACATTATAGAGACCACAATCAACCAGTGTTACTAACAGCTGTAATGCATCATTGCTGGACTGCTACACTACCTGACATATATGCATTACACTACACTGCTTACAACATGTTACACTGCAGTTGTATGGACAGCACCCCCCCAGTACTGCCGGGGCTGGTACTGCCACTATAGGAGCCTCTTGGTGTCCTAGCACATCCATATTGACTATCAGCTGTTGGTGTTGCTGGTCTACATCCACGCGGCCATTGCCACACCCCCACCACACGTTCAAGCATGGACAAACCACGGTTGATGAGAGCCATCATCTCACCATACTATTTATCCATGAGCTCGGTATAAGCATGGATGGCACCAGACAGTTCATGGACGTTGTCACTTACAGATGTGAGAGGACCCCTCTGCAGCCTCAGGCCCTGTCTGGTGTAACATTCCATATGTGCCTGCACCACCATGACAGCCTGAAACTTGTGCCTGCTGGTACCAGCTATGTTGCCTCTGCCAGGGGCATGATGTCCAGCGGCCCTACCATGAGCACCCTGGGACATCTGCCTATGTGGTGCCCTGCCAGACATCTGGCTATGCCTGCTGTGACTAGACACAGTAGGCATGGTTACCAAACTTTCCTGTGCACTGCCACCAAACGCCAGCTGTCCCTCCGCTATGGCCACTGGTGATGGGGTATGTATAGGCACTGAAACTGTGTGCGGGGTTGGGGTAGCTAAAAGGGGGATGTCAAATGATGGCACAGTGTCAGCCCCTGACAACCCCACCTGTGCCTCAACAGTGCTATCATCATCTTCGGTGTCTGTATGGACACCAACATCAGATTGCATGATGGAAGGACCCTGACCCACCTCGCCATCTGTGGGGGAAACAATAAACCCACTTTAAAACCTGTACAGCATTGCCTAACAGTATACACACACACACACACACACACACACACACACACACACACACACACACACACACACACACCACTGTAATACCTACCTGTCCGTGACTTCAATGACAGTCCCATGTATATATTCATGTGTACCTCATCCTGCATCACACTTGGTAACATACACACATTGATACCACTCATTAACGTATCGGTCCTCTAAATGCCTACACAAGCGATCACAACACAAGACCTGTTACTATATTACCTGCCTGACCTGTGTGTAGTGGTTTTAGATGGCCTCACTGCTGTCATTTAGTATTCACCCTGTGTATGTCAGGACATCATGAACATGGCCCCTATATGTGTGGGCTACTATGTTCAAGCCATAATATCATGCACTGGTGTGTCATGTGTATGTAATGCTCAGTACATGCCAGATATGCTGCTCAATCAGCCTATCATGTGAGAACTGTAATATATAGATACACTCCCTGGTGTTGACTAGTACTTCCCCAATGCATCTGTAGTGCTGCATATGTGGGTTGTAGGTGACCTCTCTGCTGAATGTGATATTAAGGAAGTACGTGTTGTCTACCTTCACTCTCAATGCCTGTTCCATGCTACAGACCATATTATAATATCAGCTGTCCTGTGATTACATACATGACAAGTATTCCTGGTGTGTAATGTGGCATTCCATGCCCACGTACTGCATGATCCCAGAGGGAGGTACTGCTGTATGAACACCCCACAATCACACATGTGCATACATGGCCAGCCACACAAACACGCACACACACATGCACACATGCATCCTACATGCATCAACCTCTCTCCACTTCTCCAGAGTGACCCTACAGACTAACTATCCACCAGGACACACACACACACACACTCACACACACACACACACACACACACACACACACACACACACACACACACACACAGGTGAGGTTGCACAATGATAGTACACACAGTCCTCCTACTACCCATCTGTCAACATGCATAACATATGGTACCCAACACTATGCAGTGCAGCTATAGTCAATCCATGCTAGCAACAGTATACATGTGTGTGATACATGTGCTGTGTCACTAGGTGAAGCCCCTTCCAAGGATACCACTGCACCAATGTACACAGTATTGTTGTGCACCTGTTCTGCACCCTGCCATGTACTGTGCACCACACCTCACAGGCGTACAGCCCATTGCTGAATGTATACTACTGTGTTGGTTATGTCAGCTTTAATGCTCACAGCCCCTATGTTTTCCAGCAACACATACCTGGGATGATATGTGGACAGATGTCATTTGTGAATGCCTGATATCTGATTCACATCTCTCAACATCAGTGTATCATATATGACCAATCCAATACTCTTGCACTGACAACCATCGGAGCATACCATGGCTATGGGGGTTGTACACACCTTTATTGATATAACACACCCATTCTTGATCTGCCCTGGGACCACTTCACCGCATATCTTAACAGTACATGAGCCCAATATGTGACATATGTCCTGTACTTTCACATGCAGTGTCTATGGAATGTGTTAGGTGCGCGGATGCTGACAATGATGCTTATACACCGTGTGGGCATATGTATGCACACCCTTATCATGGCAGTTTGTCACACCTCTTGTTGTGTGTACTACAGCAGTCACTACTCCTGGCAGGGGTATACCAGCGTGGGCCACCTGCATTTGGCAGTGTATGTTCAGTCTGCCCTACACATGTCCCCCTAATCTGCATGATTGCAAGGTCTACTCATGTGCACATCCCTTGGTGTTCACACACTGCCATCACTATTGCTGTGGGGGTAGGGTTAAGGCTGCCAAAAGTCCTGAACCTGACTATGTGCAGATACAGCCATTCTTAGCATCCTTAGAATCCCTGCTGCAGTGCACTGGTGTGTCTTGCTGACACCCCTCCTCCCTCCTTCAGCCTTTTTGCAGATACACGACAAGTAAGGCCAACACATGTGTGTCACTTTGCAGTGTCCCATACACTGAACACCACATGTTACAGCCTAGTCCCAGCTGATAATGTGGACCACTTTAATGCCTTATGCCATAGTGTATCTCTGCAGCAGTTGCCATTGTCCTACAGGTATATACACTGGTGTTGCACTGTATGTGGATGTTGTTCCAAACATGTCCTTACTGTAGGCTATGTCTCCCACAATTATGTTACACAGGTGTGAGCAAGTCAAGCAGCAAAGTTACCACAGTTCTTAATACACATCACTGTCACCTGCCACCATATCAGTGACAACAAACTGTACAGACAACTCAATAGGTATGGCTACAGCATACCTACCAGTGGGGCAGATATTGTACTGTACCATTCTTTGTGCAATATGTTTGTAGCCATGTTCCCTGTGTGGACACTATAATTGCTGGCCTGTTACAGACTATTCACCTGCATGCCATTGTCAGGGCCACGTTTCCATATATGCCTGTGGTATGCTTCCTATATGTGTGCTGCACATCTGACATTCTGTGTTATTGCGGTTATCTATGCATGCTGTTGGACATGTTCTGGGATTATGTAGACTATTACTACTGACATATGTTCTATAACAGTGACACAATAACATGTATATGTATTATTGGCCAGCAGAACTACCTCTCCAAACTCATCTGGCCATGTTACCAGGCCACATCACATGTGTGACCCTCCCTGGGGCCTCCTCATGTACTGGTCCAGCAATACCGTCAGGTGGAACAAACCCAGGGGATGTTGTCCCCCCTCCTGGGGGCACACACAGATATGTTCCTGTCCCCTGAGGTCAGGTCCAGGGTCTGTTCCATAACGGCTCCACAGACACATGTGCGATGTGCTACATCACCTTGAGGCACCCAGTACACATTCACAGGGCCCACATGATCCTCCTTCTCAGCTTCCAGGCCAGGCACCTTCGGGACGTGGACTGCTGTTGCGAGTAGTAGTGGGTGGGAGGCTTGTTCCCATTGTGTCCATATTGGGGACCATAGGGCATCCACATCACAGACCACACACACCATCCAGGGTGTTTACCCACCACGTGTCACATACCACCCCTGTAGGCTGTCCTCTCTATCTACCAACCCTGGCCACCTCCACAACTATACCTGCCATACTTCCCCATATTCCCATTCCATATTTCACAGACAAGGGCAATGTGGTCTCAACAAGGGATTCACATGTGACATACCCATCCATGTTGCACACGCTGACAGCTGTAGATATCTGTGTGTATTGCTATGTGTGCTGTTTCCTCGCACATAGCATACAGCACTGTGGTAGTAATATAGGGGACATGTATTTACATACATATATGTTTGCGTGTGTGTTTCTATATATGTAGACATGTGCATATAGGTATATATCTATATATGTGTAGATATATGCGATGTATATATGTGCTCATATATATGTCTACACATGGGTATCTGTATATTTGTGGACATACATGTGTATATATATATATATATATATATATATATATATATATATATATATGTACACATATGCATACCTATACGTAGGGGTACATTCAGACATAAGGTCCGCAATCTGACAACACCTTCTTGCACAGCTGCACTGTTCTGCCTTGCTACAACACAGACAGGTGCCACATATGGTCACAGCCTGACATTAGGGTGGTATATGTAGGGCCAGATTGCAGGTAACCTTATTACATACCTATGGCATTCCTGCATGCTACAATACAGGTTAACCTGAGTATCCTGCAAGAGGTGGGCTGTGGAATCCATGTGTCCATCATAATGGCATTACTTCCACCACCAGCTATTGGCCACATAATATACATGCTTCCCATTACACAGCACACACTATGATGGCTTACATCTTATCAGTCAGTGTTGCTCTGCATGGTTGACGGATATGGCCCACTAACCACAGGGATGGACTCTATTGTCCTTAGCAGTTGTTCAGCTGAACATCATTACAACAACACCTGAAGACACATATAAATCATTCCACATCATCTACCCCATTATTATGGACCAAGTACTATGGTCAGTTACATACATGTATACTTCACATACCTGGTCTGGGAATGCAGACTCTTCTGGATGTTTTTTTTTCCTGTGCCTTATACGCACACACTCTCTCTCTCTCTCTCTCTCTCTCTCTCTCACTCTCAGTCTCTCTCCAGTAAATAGAACGAGCTGCTTTGCATAGATTGCAGCATGGAATTTGTAGGTGATGCACATGATCAGGTGATGGCATCTGCACCAATCAATGTCCTCCACTTGCTGCCTGCATGCAGCATGCTGTGTAGTATTTCCAAGTACCACTGTCATTGCAACCAACTACTATAAATCCCTACATCTTGTGGGTGTGGTCCCTTTATCTTTCCTGTATGATGGACATCCTTCCTGTGTGTGGGCAGCAGTGTTACAGACAGCAGGTAGCAATGCCTCTTACAGGAGAACCTGCACACTCAGGCCAGCTACATATCTGTAGGAGGTTCCAGAACTACAGACAGAGTGTGAGTAGTGTTGTTGTATGCATTGTATAGCACCAGTATTACAGGGTTTGTGTGTACATACTAGTTTAACTTGGAATGCAGTCTGTCTGCATAGCTCTCAACTGTGGGCCTATCCTCTTAATGGCCAGAGGTGTGCCTATTATGTTTTGTCTGTCCACCACACAGGTCTTGTGTCAGATATATCACTGGCAGTGTTTGTGTTGAGTGCTACCAGTACATGGCTACATCCATTTCTGTTTCTAACTTCATATTCCTGACTAAGGGTATGTTGCAGACTATCCTGTAACACCAGTGACTTGCTTAGTGTATGACAACAGTTTTACACATATGGGTCTGTGTTCCAGCCTCTGTCTTTCACCTACATACCAGGCTTTGTACATATAACATGCTGTCAGGGGTTGTTATGCAGTGGGCTGTGAGTATGTCATGTTGCCATTCCTGCCATCAGTCCAATGCTGTTGTCTCCCCCACACATACTGTGGGGTTGGGTCCATATATGTGTCCGCTTCACCTACACAGTACATGTGTGCCTTTATGCACTCCAGAGGCCAGTGTATGTAACAGTGGTATATGGCCTTGTATTATTGAGTCTAGGAGGGGATGTACCATAACTAACCTAGGCTGTTACAACATGTGGAGGTATCAGGGGTAAGCTGCCTTAAGGTATCTGGATGTACATTAGCATACAATTCACCTTGGGTAAATGGAGGCCTACTGCCTCCTGCCATACAGACTGTTCTCTTTGTCAGTGTGATTGTGATGGTGTCAGTTATGCCTTGTTATGTAACAGATACATCCCATTGTGTCAACTGAGGTCGTTACCCCCTAGGGATTGTGTACAGACTGTAGATAGAGGCTGCTGGACTATACATCTGCATTACTTACTGTTGATGGTTTGGTATCCTGTGGCCAAGTCTGTCTTTGCTATTGTACTACTTGAAGGCCTCGGCCTGGACAGCAACATATGTAAACCTTTCCAGACTACTGTATTAGTATAACTGTTTCACAGTTGCATTACTCTGTTTATATGGATGTTGGTGTCTAAACAGCTGTATGACATGGCATATACAACTGTAATAGTACACAAATAAAGCTTTCCCATGTATGCAAACCTGTGTGTGGTGTTATATCCTTTGACCTCTCTGTGGGTATATGTTGCAGGCAAAGATTGTCATTTGTAGGGTGGCTCATACAGTGTCCAGTTGGTAAGGTGGTAACTGTAGGCATAGTGGCTGTTCCGTATTGTGTGCACCTTCTACATATGTATCTTCCTATACATATCTTTGTGTGTGTAGTTACATATATATCTATATATATATATATATATATATATATATATATATATATATATATATATATATATATATATATATATATAAATATATATATATATGTATATCTGTATCTGCATATATGTGTCTGTGTATATGTATCCTAGGGATGTTGATTGCTTCCACATTGTACATTCCCTATGGTAGCCAGACTGTACTGCATGATATGTTACTGCTACCAGCCTGACATCATACAGGTGGGACATCATACAGGTTAACATCTTGTGCCCATGTTGTGTCAGGTCCTGGTTATGGGATCTGCAACGGTTGGTAGTGTATTGCAGAGCAGCCGTGTTTGGCTGTGGGGGGGGGTACTTATTTGTACAAGACGTATGTTATTTGGGCCCCCTCAACCCCATTAATGGTGCATGTGGCCATATATGTTTTTGTTATGTTCCCATTTTTATCTACAGATGTATGTCTGTATATACCTATATATATATATATATATATATATATATATATATATATATATATATATATATATAAAATATGCATCTAGATGTAGACATATATATCTATAGATGTATGCATATGTATGTTTATATGTTTATATATATATATATATATATATATATATATATGTGTGTGTGTGTGTGTGTGTATATATATATATATATATATATATATATATATATACATATATAGATATGTATATATCTATTTTTATATATATATATATATATATATATATATATATATGCATATATACATATATAGATATAGCTATACACACACACACACACACACACACACACACACACACACACACATACATCTACATGTTTAAATACATTTCCTGTACTGTTGAATGACTGGGTTGGATGATATGTTTTTGATAACATCAGTGTTATATGTATCTCACATGGCTTAGTTGTAAATCACTTTGGTTATGGTGTGCAGAGTCCTGGGTTAGAGCCTTGCAGAGGCTGTTTATTTTGTTGCTAGGCAGAACACGGGCCGTTGGAAACAGATTGATTAAGGCACTTTTAAGCAGTTGTAAGTGGGTTTGCGTGGGTTTGCACGGAGGTAAGCACTGCTAACTTCTGGTTACAGTTTCTTATACTCAGCTTCTAAATTGCTTAACCTGTGTAGGCATT
Organism: Protopterus annectens; assembly: GCF_019279795.1. Taxonomy (NCBI): domain Eukaryota; kingdom Metazoa; phylum Chordata; order Ceratodontiformes; family Protopteridae; genus Protopterus; species Protopterus annectens. The sequence continues at coordinate 263,381,444 of NC_056728.1, forward strand.
GCTTACCCCGAGCAAACAGGCTTAAACCTGCTTACTGCTGCTTAAAAGTGCTTACTCCCACTTACCCTTGTGCTAATTTCTTTAACGGAAAAGAAAAAAAGGTTGATAGGAAAGTGATGAAAAAGGGGCACAAAGAGGGAAAGACAGTGGGGAAAATAGCTAGGGATGTGCAGGAGGGTGTAGGGAAGGTCCATAGCTGCTCATTTCTTGTACAGCAATAGCTGCGCATATACACTGAATTTGGAGGTAGGTTTGGACACTCAAACCCCTGAGAGGGGGTGAGTACAACAATAATATGTTGTGATGCCAGTTAGACTAGATTACATGTGTCCAGTGGACATGTGTGTGAAATGGACAGCTACGTATGGGGCGATATTTATTTTGGGAACAAATTGCCCTTTTTTTTTCAGGTGAGAGTGGGATGTTAGGGAGGGATAGCAGGTACATTTGGGGAGGTAGGTTGGGTAGGTTAACAGACAAGACAAACAAGATGCATACAGGGGCAGAATATGACACATGTGGGGGGTAAACACCTTGATGGGAAGTGGTGTTGGGAAATCGGAAGCACATGAGCCCCCTAGTGGAAACAGTGGGACTGAGATCCCCTTCCATGGGCAGTCACCACTTCACCTTCACAGTCCCAAAGGTGGCTGTGCTGGGGGCTGAGTCAGAGAGCCAGGCCAACCCTCTAGTCACAACACGCAGCCCTCGAGCTGGTGTAGAAGATTTCCAAACTGCTGATCAAGCTCTCTACACACCACAACCCGGACCTGGCGATGGGTGACAGTTTCCTGTCCATGCCCACTCCCAGCGGGGCAAGCCCCATCCCCTGAGGCGGTTCCACCCAAAGGTAGTGCAGGACCAGTGGATGAGGAGATCCCGGGTTGGGCCCCGGATGTGCTGGTGCCTGGTGCCATGGCCGGCTGAGGTGGGACAGGTGGGTCCACTGGGACCCACATTCCCATACATGCTATGGTGTTTATGGTGTATCAATATATGTGGGTTAGTAATAGTCAACACATTCCAGGGTTAGGTATAACAGCATGCATAGATATTCCCATTAACCCATACACCAGATATGGAACAGTTGCATAGCAAATGGAACACATGCATATATGGGACCACAGTGGTAATAACAACAGCATGCAGGTACATTGATGGCACCAAGCCACCAATGTTTGAGTATTTCAACATAGCACATGCATAGAAACAGATTTAAATAATTACCAACCAATAGGACATATATCACAACATAACAGTGAAGTCATCACATACCAGTTGAGGTGGGTATTTAGTTTATTGTTGGAGATATGGAGGGGGGGGAGAAAGATGTCAATTAACACCTAGTATATTGCTGTAATTCGCATTACTTTCCTAGTCAGTGTTGTTATCTGTATCTTACAACTATTACTACACTACCCTATTACCTTAGTCTGGACAGAGATGTGGCTGTCATCATCTTTATACATGAATTGGTTTTACCTGCAGGAAATGTTTGTTAACACTAACTGTTTCTACACATTCTCCCAGATTCCAGGCTGATGTTTTGCACATACCTGTCCATCACTTTTTGCACAGACTCTGGCCATGTCTTGACCACATGCAGGTGAACCGGGACATATTAGACTATTGCCCTCTTCAACCTTTAGTGATTTACAACACTCTTATGCAGGATTTCGTACACAGTTATATTATATTGCACAGTGTGGGTGACAGTGATCAGTGATACCTTATTATTCAGAGCAACTGCAACACTCACAATTCCATGCAATACCAGAGTAAACAGTACCAGCACAGGGTATCAAGCTTTTATTTCTCGGCAAAGTGTTCATATCCGATGTACATATGGGAGCGATGTTTGTTAACACTACCTGAATGTTGCCATACAAAGTACCAGATATCACATTAGTATTATGCACATACATCTCACTCTGTTACTGTACACACTTTGGTCACAGCTTGACAACATGGGGGTGTAGATAGGACATACTTGGCTTATTGTTCTTATAACAGTTTTGGGAGTTGCTAGAGTAACAGGTTTGTTCTCATAGATGTGTGGCAATCAGTTGTATTCCCTGTTTGCTACCTAAACATCTGAGATCATCCCACTGACTTCCCAGGGGGACAGGGTGGCAGGCAGCAGATATGGGCCCATATACTGGACATGTTGGTCTTATCTGTACAGTTGTGGGGTATGATTCTGTATGCAGCCTATTCCACTCCCAGGATTCAGACCATGGCTGGGTCTGCTAAAACTAAAACACTGTCCATGTTAGTTGTGTGTGCTATATAGATATTGCCGTATATCTCCTATCTGCTTTCTGTCTTATAATTCTCCTGTGGTTTTATATTCTGACCTTGTATTACAACACTCTTATACAGGATTTCCTAGACAGTTATATTATGTAGGGCAGTGTGGATGACAGTGATGAGTAATACCTTATTATTCAGAGCAACTGTATCAGTCACAATGCCATACGATACCAAAGTAAAAAGTACCAGTACAGGGTATCATTCTTTTATTTCTGGGCACAGTGTTCGTATCTGACAGACCTATGGGAGAAATGTTTGTTAGCACTACCCGAATGTTGCCACACACAGTACCAGATTCCATATTACTATTATGCACATACGTCTCACTCTACTACTGTACACACTCTGGTCACAGCTTGACAACATGGGGGTGTAAATGGGACATACATGGCTTATTACTCACATAAGATTTTGAGGAGATGCTAGTGTGCCAGCTTTGTTCTCATAGATGTGTGTCAATCAGTTGTATTTCCTGTTTGCTGCCTATATGTCTTGGATCATCCCATTGATTTCCCAGGGGGACAGGGGGACAGGGTGACAGGGAGTAGATATGGGCCAATTTACTGGACATTCTGGAAATATGTGTACAGTTGTGGGGTATGATTCTGTATGCAGACTATTACCACTCCCAGGATTTGAACCATGGCTGTGTGTGCTAAAAATACAACAGTTCACATCTCAGTTACATGTGCTATTTGGATTTTGTTGTCTGCCTTTTCACTGTTTTATATGTGTCTCTCAGTTGTACTAAATGAGTTCTGGGGATTACACCAGTCATATACAGACATTCCTACACATTTTATTTATGTTGCACAGTGTGGATAACAGTGCTTAATACAACAGTGATTGCAAATATACATTACCATATGATACCTGAGTATACACATGCAGTCCAGCAGTTAGACTTTTACTGTCAGGCTATTATGCTTTTATTTACATACAAACTATATGAGACTCGCCCTGCCATATTCTCCTGTGTATGTGGTACTTGCCTTATACAATACAGGTTTTATACTGGCAATTACCTTACTAATACATTTAGATTTATTTTCTATGACAGTACATGCAAGAGTATTACTAACCTGCCTCCCATAACAACCTCTCCAGGCACCAGCCATGGGCCTCCTGGTTTGCAGCCTGCTCACTTGTCACTGTGAAGGACATAAGAGGAATATTTAGCCATACCTATCCATAATATACATGAGCTGGCAATTATTGCACACATAGTGGAGTGATACTTACACACAGCTAGGACAGCCCCTGCTGTCCTAGCCTCTTGGATCCACTAATCCAAGAGATCCCCCTTATGCCACTTCAGGTCGGCGTAGTGATGCCTGACCTGCTCACCAGTTTTGGTTATGCCAGTGGCACTGGTGAGGTCACCGGCAAGACAATCCCAGGCTTCTGCCTTATATTGGGAACCCTGGTATTGGCTCTGCACCAATCTCTGCTCATGGTCTTTGACAAGGAGTCCTGCCATGACTCTGGACTCCTGCATGCCCCAGTGCTGTGCCCGGAAGCACACCCCTCTCCCCTTTCTGCCATGGTGCCAGAAAGGGGAAGCTACAACCAGTTTGAGATGTATTCCCACCTGTTGGGTTTAGGTAGGGCCGAATTCCCACACTTTGCCGTAATTGGCCAGTTTTGAAAAGGCTAAGCTATGAGCAAACCTGCTTACCTAAGGTTGGCATTGTTTAAAGGGGTATACCACTGGGTAAATTGAGTTATCTGGCCTACACATTGCTTACACCAACTAAGCTGGCCTGTGCAATGCTTAGTGTTGCTTAATATTTAATTTGCATTATATTTACTTTTTGGCATTGATTTATTATTCATTACATCTTGTATATATGTCTGGTATCCATGATTCATGTGTATGTACACTGTATGGGATCTTTGTGTTTAACTGGGGACTTCAAAACTCTATTACAATTACACCTCATATCTGGGCTTACTGCTGTACTCCAGTTCACATATTTATGTTATGTAGTGGGTTATAGAACATTTGACTGTATACTGATTAATTTCACATGTTCAGTTTGATTTTACTATAGTGAGGATGTTTGGTGATACCTCATTCTTATGTACTGCTGTGATGGCTTGGTGGTTAACTACTATGACTATAATGTATAGGGTCCTGGGTTCAAGACCTGCAAGGATGTTTATTTGTTGCTGGGCATAACAAGGGCCATTGGATACAGAGTGATTAAGGCACTTTTAAGCAGTTGTAAGTGGGTTTACATGGGTTTGCATGGAGGTAAGCACTGCTAACCTCCGGTTAATGATGCTTACAGACAGTTAGCTTCAATATTGCTTAACCTGTGTGCGCATTGCTTACCCCCACGCAAACGGGCTTAAACCCACTTACTAGTGCTTACATATGCTTACTACTGCTTAATATTGCTTACACTTGCTTACTAGTGCTTATTCCTGCTTACAACTGCACTGATTTAGACAGTAATATCTAATGGTTCTTGTGAAGGTGGGGGATTTGGGAGCTGTATGGAGTTATCATTCATTACATATTTTACCTTCCATTTGTATCCATGATTCCTGTGTACATATACTGTATGGGCACATGTGATTATCTGTGAACTTTGCAACATTATTACACTGACACCTCACATCTGCATTTAATGCAGTACTCCACTTCACAAATATATATCATTTAGTAGGTTATGCAATTAAAATATTGATCAAAATGTAATTTGACATGGAAAATGGAATGTGTTGCAGTGGGAATTGAACCGGGAATTCCTGCTCATAAGGCAAACACTCTGCCCACTACACTATTGCTATACTGCTTCATTTGCATATATCTTCCTTGTTACCCTTTTCTGCCATTTAAGCTGCATTAACCATAGCTAAGCAATGGGCAAACCTGTGCACCTACAGTTAGATTTAATTGGATTCATAAAAAAATGGTATGTTTATTTTGTTTGTATTTACTATTGCTGTTGTACACATGGCGCATGTTGCTGGGGGTATGCAGACACCTATGCACAGTCTTGCTCATTCTTTTGGCCTTTCTACAGTTCTTCATTGCAGGGGCATGTATATTCTGGGAGCTCTGCTCTCAGACATGTCCTCTGCACTCTTACATGCTCCATGTATGACTTGGATCTCAGGCAGTGCGCCTTCATTAATATGCATGGCGCACTGCCGTCCTGCTCCTAAATGGCCACTTCGCTGGAGGACTAAGCTAGTCCTGCATGGAAGATTAGTAAATTCGGGGGTGATTCTTATATCTCATGAATGGTGGGTCTGGCATTAGGGAACCAGGTAGCATCTGCAAGCTGACTTGATTTATTAGGCTTGTACAATGAAACAATCATTGTGAGATGTACAGGGCTAGAAATATTGAAGGGTGATGGCAAAAAGTTATGAAAAACATTACATGTTTCCATATTTCCTTTAATTAATACAAATGGAGTATGAAGCTCTCATACTGGAGAACCTGTGCAAGTGATGTGTGTAATATATATATATATATATATATATATATATATATATATATATATATATATATATTTTACACACACATATATATATATATATTACACACATCACTTGCACAGGTTCAAGTGATGTGTGTAATATATATATATATATATATATATATATATATATATATATATATATATATATTGTTTAAACAAACAAGAAAAATATCAGCAAAACTTGACAGGCAGCATAAAGACATTCAGTGAAGCACAAGTTAATATTAGCCACATTCTACTCTTAAGGCTAATAGGAATGTTGTGTTGTGCAATGCAGCAATATATGTTTGGTTGCAATGAAGGCAGACAGTGTTAGAAAAAAATTGCACTAAACATAATGGGTAAGAGAAACAGTTTTATATATATATATATATATATATATATATATATATATATATATATACACACACACACACACACACATATATTTATATATATATATATATATATATATATATATATATATATATATATATATATATATACACACACACACACATATGCTATTTATTTTATGTGCATGGTACTAGCATTAATGTTATTCTAATATTCAGACTAATATCTGTTGAACAGGGAATGAGGTGATCCTACTTTATTACAGTGCAGAGGCATCTTGAGAAAGCAGATGACTGGACTGCTGTATGAAGCAGTGTGGAGCCATTTGCATTGGCTTAGACTGCCCCAGGTGACTGGCTCAGACAGACTGAGTCAGCCTGAAACTGAAAGTACAAGAGGTGCAAAATGGATTATTGCTGCAATATGAACATAGGTTTATAGGGCCATAGATGGTTACTAGGCTAATGGATCTAGAGCCCTTATGACCCTAGCTATATTTATTCTGAGTTGACCTAGCTGTCAGTGGTTAGTTGAGAAAAGTTCACAGAGATAAGGGTGTATGGTACTTAACACCAACTGATGCTGTCCATGTGGGATATGGGCACCACTCTGGAGTGAAATTGCGGACACCCATCCATTGATCTAAGATGCGCTTGAAGGGGGTCAGGGTGGAGTTTTGTCACACATGAAATGGGAGCATGTGCCAGAGAAGTTGCAATCTCTGGGGCATGTACTTATCTCTCCAGCATGATCCGTTAATGTCACAGGCAAGGTTAAGATCCCTGGAGTGAGTGACCCTCATGCAATTTGATTTGCAAATGTGTAGCATTTCCATCAGAGCAAGGTCAGAGACTGCCCTGCAGGCCAGACACAGGTCACCTCTTAACAGCCTGTAGGAGACAGAGTACAATGGCAGGGCTTTCAGCCTTTCCCCATAGGTCTTGTTTTGTATGCCCTGTATTTTCTTGGTGAGAAACCTCTGGGGTATTTCCAGCTGTTGCAGGTGTTTAGTGAGGTACATGCAAAAGGGAGCATTGTATTCAATTATTGGCTTGATAATGGTCAGTTATAATGTAATTATAACATCCTTAGATCTATATGTAGTGCCTTTAGTTATGAGATGTGCCACATCTAAGGATTTCCTTACCACTGTGGACATTTCGTGGTCAAAGTTCAGATTGCTATTAACCTGTGTACAAAGATCACATACCACTAGGTCTATACTTGGGGGTTTGCTGTCTATAGTGTAATTAGTAGGGAAGTCAGCTTTTCCAAAGGGAATAATAATGCATTTTTTTAGTTTTAATTCGTAGCTTTTGAACCAATCTTTTGTCTGCATTAACCCTTTCTGCAGTATGTTAACATTGTTGGGGTACTCAAAGATTACACCCAATTTTCAATCATCACCGAACCTGGTCAGCCACGGGTTGTCCATGTTTGCCTGGACTTCTGAGAAATAAATTCCAAACAGTAAAGGGCACAGCACAGAGCCTTGTTGTAAGCCACTGGTGACTGGTCATCTGCTGGAGGTGAAATCACCTATTTTGACAGTATGTGTCCTGTCAGTGAGCTAATTGGCCACTCACCTAGTGATATAACGGTTAATTCCTAGTTGGGAGAGTTTCTCTATAATACCTGAGTGATGGATTGTGTTAAATGCCTTGACTAGGTCAAGGTAGGTAGTAAGCACTGTCTTTCCCTCATCGAGGACTTTGGTGGCTTTCTCAAAGAAGTCAACCAGGTTTAACAAGCATGATCTACACTTAAGAAATCTGAACTGGGTTTGGTCTAGAGTTTGGAGATTACCTATGTCCTTGTTGATAAGGTCCATAATGATTCTTTCCATGGCCTTGCAGATGAGGGTAGTTAGACTTATAGGTCTATAGTTTCCAGGGTCAGTTGATGGCCCCCCCCTTTGTGCAGAGGGATTACTGTTGCTGTCATTCCACTGGAACATAGCCAGTTTGCAGGCTATGGTTAAACAGGGATCCAAGTTGGTCTTCGAGGTCATGTTTTAAGTTGTTTAAAAGGCAACCTGGGATGTTATATGGTCCCACTAAAGCCATGTTTTTGGCCTTGGAGTGTGCAGAGATGACATGTTCTCTTGAGATAATAGGCTGAGAAATGGTGGCAGTTATACTTTGGGGAAAGGCTGGTAGGGACAGGGGGCTGACGCTTGTACCAAATCTGTCAGCTAGCAGGTTGGCTATTTCTTCTAGTAGAGTGTGGATGGTGCAGTCCACTACAAGTTTGGCACATAGCTGGGCATTGCCTTTCAGATTTCGAATGTAGTTAAAGAAGTGATATCCTTAGGTAGGGATGCTATTTTTGCTTTGTAATTAGGTTTGGAGGACTTGACAAGATTTCTAATTTGTTTGTTTAAGCTCTAGAGGGAATTCTTCCTCTGCTGAGCCAGTTCCTTCTTGTTCTTTGACATTAGTTTCTTCCTCTTGTTGTATAGCCTGTTCATACTAGGGGTCCACCAGGGTGGCTTGTTTTTTTTAGCAGGACTTGGTTTTAATCCAGTCAGGTACAGCTGAATCCATACAACTACTTAAGTGGTTATACAGAGCATTGACATACACCTCTGTACAAGGGTCCTTGTTATTTGTGATTGTTGGGGCTTTGAAACTTCTTATATCATCACTTAGCAGAAAGTAATTTATTTTGGAAAAATTCTTAAGCTTTTTGAAGCTTGATGGGGTATCTGTCCTTATAATTGCATCAAATGAGACTGATTTATGGTCTGATCTTACCAAGCAGGACTTCACAAAGGGGGTAGTGCAGTGCTACCCCATGTTGGTGAGTACTGTGTCCAGGACATTTGAGCCCCTTGGGGGAGTGCTGACTATCTGTCCCATAGCATTTGTATTGACAAAGTCCAAGAACCTCTGGGTCAGCATTTTTATGGTTGCATATGTTTCCCATTCGATGGAAAGATAGTTAAAAAAACCCATGACCAAGTGTTTGGGTGTATGGCAAAAGACGCCAGTAAGTCCAGATATGCAGTACACTTTTTCTGGTTTATGGTGGGGGACTGATAGATAGCAAAGATGTAGTAGGGTGTTTTGCCTATAGTTAATTAGACATGGAGTAGTTCGAGAAAAAGTCATACTGTTTGACCAATCTCAAGGTGTACTTGTCCTTAATGAAGATATATACACCTCCTCTTTTGGTTCTTTCACCCTCAGTTTGTGGAAGGCATTATAGTCTTGCACAGCTGGGGTACTTTCTGTGGCTTTGAATCATGTCTCTGTGACTGCACAGATATCAGCATCTTCCAAGGTGAGGAGTGCTTCCAGGGAGTGCAGTTTCCTGTTTAGTCTCCTAGCATTAAGCAGCAAAACCATGACTTTATCTAGAGAGGATTTTGTTACATTGGGAGGTTGGTTGTTTTGACACTGCCTAAAAAAGGCACAATAGGGGTGGCTAATGCCTTTGCCAGTATACTAAAGCCTAGAGGAGACAGGTGCATCTCTGGCAAAGCAGAACGGCCTGGTGGCCATGTCTTCCCAGGCTGACAGATATTGGCACCCCTGGACTGATACCAGAAGCTAAGCCAATTGTTAATGTCAAGCATTTTTGTTTGTACTGTGGCATCATCCTTGGTGAAGGTAGTATGCTGCTTAAGGCTAGGCTTGTACTTGCCTGGGACACATAATCTGAGAGCTTAGTCATGTCTCTTACAGTCCAGAAAGGTACATCTGAAGTCATTCATCCCAACATGGACTATGACTGAGTCATACCAGTACTTTTTGAGTGACTTGAGTGCTTGATGGATCCTTGCACCTGGCAGGTAGCTAACTGTAATCCTCTCCTTATCCAGCCTGCTGAGGGAGACACCCATGTGTCTCACTATGGAGTCAATTATGACCAATACATTAGGTTTTGAGGTGTTACGCCTTATGGGTTATTTATTGAGACAGTGGAGTGTGTGCCATCATGTGTTGTGGTTGTTTTTTTTTTTGCATTGCTGTGTGTGCAAGGGGTTTCCATTTGAGAGGTCTCTGTAAATTCTGGTAAGCTTCTAGTGAGTATCTCCACATATGTGAGTTTATGAGTTGCATCCTTATTTTATATGGGAGGTGATGTGTGTGTGTGTTCTGACAACCTGTTTGGTGTTCGATTTGTCCTTATGTGAAACTATTGCCTCTAATTTCATAGTGTAATTACATCTCTCACATAAAGTATTTGGTTGTTTCAGGAATAAGTGGTTGTCAGTATACATGAGAGAATTTCTACACTGCTTCTGGATGCCCATGTCAATCAGGCTGGCTGGAGAGATGATGGGAAACTGCCCGTCCAATACAGCAAATTCTTACTTCCATTAGGGAAGGGAGTGGGCTAATCTGAGCAGATGTTGCTTTATAATTGTGTAGACTTAGGTTGATCAATATGGCAGCACTGCTCATTGCACAACTGAGCTGCTCCTAACACATCAGAGAAGCTTGGGAAGGCCTCACAGATGGCTGTCTAGGGAAAAAACTGTCTTTGAGGCTTTTGTATCTATACAGGGCACTGTTACCCCCCACTGTGTGAAGACCAGCAACATGCAAATATGAGGATTAAATACAAGCCAAAATAAACACTTTTAAGGTGGATTGGACACTCTAAATTGGCTCTAGGCACGAGTGCGTGCGTGTGTGCCTTCTGTAGAAGGTTGGCAACTCAACACCATAAAACTCCGCTGCCAATCATGAGTGAACAGGTGATCCACTGTGGTGACCCCTAACTGGAAAAAAGCTGAAAGAAGTAGAAGAATAAGAAGTGTAGCTACCAATAGGAAAGCACACAATGAGCTTTCCTTCAGCAATCCCCATTCCCCAATTCAAACGGTGCTTAATATATACACGTCTGCCACAAGGATGCAGGAAAATCCTCCTAGTGTAAGATGGCTGGTTTAGTGCTCAAGTGTAAAAGAAACATTCTAGATTCATCAGATTTGAACCTAGTCTATACTATTTAAGGTGACATTAATGAAATGTGAAGTGCAGAAAGGTGTAGGCAAAAACAGCAGAAGGCAGCAGTTCAATTAAATACAATCAGTATAAGAGCATTTTTTTAACTAGCCACTTATATAGTCTGCAAGAAGGTAAGAATTTTAGTGTGTGTGTGTGTGTGTGTGTGTGTGTGTGTGTGTGTGTGTGTGTGTGTGTGTGTGTGTGTGTGTGTGTGTGTGTGTGTGCATAAATGCAGGCATTGCAATTGGATGTATATAAACATAACTGGGTCTCCCATTTTCTATTTCAGGTAATTGAATCAGCAGCTCTGTTGTAGTTATTCTGGTCAAAAGGGGCTTTACATCTGCAAATAATTTAGGTTGAAAAATGACCCTCAAGGAAGATTTGCCCTCCTGACATTTAGATGCTCATTTCCATCACTGCCTCTGGTTTGGTCTCAGTATATAAAGCAGGCCAGGATAAATTGATCAACTTCCCCCACTATCACCAATTCTTGTTAGCTTTAATGAGAATAGAATTGTATTATGTGGGACTGGAATTTAACTCTAGGTTCTTCTCTAGATAAACAAGGCAGTAGTCCTGTGTGACATAAAAACAGATTTATTCAGTGATAGTATACAGGCATATAATCTGTTTGATTTCTATTGTGCATTATATCCTCTGAGTCACGAGTTTTCTTTTTTCAGTGTTTCATAAAACCTGGTGAAGAACTGACTTCTTAATATCAAGATTACTCTTGAGATTTCAACATTCATGGAACAGAGAACCAAGATCTAACTTGAATCATTTATTAAATCACATAAAATCACTGCTGAGGGCAATGCATAGCCTTGGTCAGAATGGTGGCGAAATCATAACCCGTCACATCACATAGACATATCTAAAACTTGCTAATACAATCTTACTTTGCATGTCAGCAGAAATGCACACTTATATGATATTAGACAGGGCTGATTTTATACTTTCCTTAGTGGTCTATTAGCAAGTAAAGTTTCATGCATAAACTATTGCATTGCTAAGCAAGTCCGCATTTTTAAATTTAGAAAAAAATATGAAGGGATAGCTTTTTGAGCGATTTGAGCTATTGTAAAACACTAAGCAGTAGTAATAAGAAATATTTCTAAATTAAACGCCAAACAGTAGTAAAAAATCTTGTCGTGATCAAAATTTCTTCACTTTTTCACGTTCTTTGTAATAAAACAAATTTCTTGTTGCAATTAAAAATAGCTTCACTTCTTAGTAGCAAAACAATAAATCTTTATTGGGTGAAACATATAAATTAGCAGATAAGTGCTGTGCTTATGTAAAGAAACTAGAAATAAATCTTGTGTTTGTACATATTTCAAAAACAAAGAAAAATTAGCATTCTATTTAATTCTATAGAAATGTAAACATATAATTGTGATTGGTTATAACTTGAATATCTCAGAATATATATTAGAATATACGTGCTTTTAATATTCCAATGGATATCTTGCTTCCAGATTCTGTGCCATTGAATGGAATGCTTACAGCCAGGAAATTCAGTAGTAAAACTTGAATAAGAGAACTTTGAAAAACTGGTGTGCTATAAGACTTATAAATGCACATATGAGGATATAGTAATTGGGGTCCGTGTGTTTGGTGGTTTTTATAGATACATAAATGTGTACTATTAGGTGTTAAACATCTAATCAATTATGTGGGCTAACTTGTCTAAAGCACATACTACACTATCCACATTATGTGTGATTGGATAGAGAAACTGTATGCGGGAAATTGGGAAATAAAATCTGACTGGGTGAAAAATTGAAATGCTGGTCTGCTATGGGTCTTATAACAAACACCAGTAATGGCTTTGTAAGGTACTTCCTTATTTTAGTGGCCCTGGCGATAGTGGCCTTGGCTGATGCAGTTCAGGGATTATGTATTATTACCAAGGGTACCAGAAAGGCTCCAGTGATTGTTAGCCTATGATATACCTATGAACCAATGAACGAAGAGACTAAAAACATTAGCTGTAAATGACAGACAGTTCTTTTAAACATGCCTCGGTGCTTTGAGTTTCAAATAAAGTTAATCGAGTTAGTAATCAAAAATAAACAGGAAAATACATGAGTTTTTGGTTTAGATTTCTGTGCAAGTGAGAGGTTTACCACATTCAAACAGCAATCCATACAGACAGAAGAGCTGCATTTGAGTTTCAGACTTCATAAAATTCATGCCAATTCAAAACCTGTTAGTCTAGCAACTTTCTAAGTTACAAGAACAATATTTAAAATCTATCCCTGATTTGCAGCCTTTGTCTTCTATCATAGTTTTTGGCTTTGTACAAAATTCTTACACTAAGATGCTGAGAGGTGTGTGCTGATTAATAACATAGGTAATAACCAACTATCAATGAATCAGGGACATTTAAATTTTTGTTTTCCCCGAAATGTAAGCAATAGCAGTGTAATTCACACTTGTTATGGAGGAAAGCCGTATACGTACATTCTAGTGAACAAGGAATGTAATGGGCATAAGGAAGTTGTTGTTGTGTCTTTCGCCACAGCGGAACTCCGGTCCGCTAATGATTGGCAGTTGATTTTTACATGCAGAGTTGCCAGCCCTGATGCACAACCTTCAACGAAGGTACGCCCATTCACGCATGTCTCCACGCAGAAGACGCTCTAGCTGAGAGTCGAACCGGACAGCGTCTTTCTGTGAGGCGACAATGCTACCGCAGCAACACCACCGCGGAATGGGCATAAGGAAGTACCCTTCATAATTTGGGTTATGTGGGATTGGTATTTTTTATAGAAACTAAATATTGTTCTTGTTGTGTACAGCAGATTATCAGTTAAATAGTACATTTTTTAAATTATACAGAAGAATTTAAATAATAATGAAAGCAACCCCAGTTAAAAACTTCTCTGCATGTTAAAAATTAATAAATATAGCTTGTCTGCAGCACTTTCACTCACACGTCTTCAGATCTGTTCTAATAAAGGCTATTCCTTCATATTTTTTTCTAGTTGTTTTGACCTGAATAGTTGGACCCTTTCCACTATCTGATGGGTTAAGCTAACTAAACTTCAAGGTACTCACAGTGCTTCATTTCTAAGTATTTTAAAATTTGGTAGAAAGATTAAATGTAATTTGAATTCAGAAGAAATGTGTCTGTGTATATGTATCCTAGGGATGTTGATTGCTTCCACATTGTACATTCCCTATGGTAGCCAGACTGTACTGCATGATATGTTACTGCTACCAGCCTGACATCATACAGGTGGGACATCATACAGGTTAACATCTTGTGCCCATGTTGTGTCAGGTCCTGGTTATGGGATCTGCAACGGTTGGTAGTGTATTGCAGAGCAGACGTGTTTGGCTGTGGGGGGGGTACTTATTTGTACAAGACGTATGTTATTTGGGCCCCCTCAACCCCATTAATGGTGCATGTGGCCATATATGTTTTTGTTATGTTCCCATTTTTATCTACAGATGTATGTCTGTATATACCTTTATATATATATATATATATATATATATATATATATATATATATATATATATATATATATATATATATATATATATTGCTGCATATATATATATATATATATATATATATATATATATATATATATATATATACATAAAATATGCATCTAGATGTAGACATATATATCTATAGATGTATGCATATGTATGTATATATGTTATATATCTGTGTGTGTGTGTGTGTGTATTTATATATATATATATATATATATATATATATATATATATATATATATATATATATATATATACATATATAGATATGTATATATTTATTTATATATATATATATATATATATATATATATATATATATATATATATATATATATATATATATATATATATACACACACACACACACACACACACACACACACACACACACACACACACACACACACACACACACACACACACACACACACACACACACACACACACACACACACACACACACACACACACACACACATACATCTACATGTTTAAATACATTTCCTGTACTGTTGAATGACTGGGTTGGATGATATGTTTTTGATAACATCAGAGTTATATGTATCTCACGTGGCTTAGTTGTAAATCACTTTGGTTATGGTGTGCAGAGTCCTGGGTTAGAGCCTTGCAGAGGCTGTTTATTTTGTTGCTAGGCAGAACATGGGCCATTGGATACAGAGTGATTAAGGCACTTTTAGGCAGTTGTAAGTGGGTTTGCGTGGGTTTGCACGGAGGTAAGCACTGCTAACTTCTGGTTACAGTTTCTTATACTCAGCTTCTAAATTGCTTAACCTGTGTAGGCATTGCTTACCCCGAGCAAACAGGCTTAAACCTGCTTACTGCTGCTTAAAAGTGCTTACTCCCACTTACCCTCGTGCTAATTTCTTTAACGGAAAAGAAAAAAAGGTTGATAGGAAAGTGGTGAAAAAGGGGCACAAAGAGGGAAAGACAGTGGGGAAAATAGCTAGGGATGTGCAGGAGGGTGTAGGGAAGGTCCATAGCTGCTCATTTCTTGTACAGCAATAGCTGCACATATACACTGAATTTGGAGGTAGGTTTGGACACTCAAACCCCTGAGAGAGGGGTGAGTACAACAATAATATGTTGTGATGCCAGTTAGACTAGATTACATGTGTCCATTGGACATGTGTGTGAAATGGACAGCTACGTATGGGGCGATATTTATTTTAGGAACAAATTGCCCTTTTTTTTTCAGGTGAGAGTGGGATGTTAGGGAGGGATAGTAGGTACATTTGGGGAGGTAGGTTGGGTAGGTTAACAGACAAGACAAACAAGATGCATACAGGGGCAGAATATGACACATGTGGGGGGTAAACACTTTGATGGGAAGTGGTGTTGGGAAATCGGAAGCACATGAGCCCCCTAGTGGAAACAGTGGGACTGAGATCCCCTTCCATGGGCAGTCACCACTTCACCTTCACAGTTCCAAAGGTGGCTGTGCTGGGGGCTGAGTCAGAGAGCCAGGCCAACCCTCTAGTCACAACACGCAGCCCTTCGAGCTGGTGTAGAAGATTTCCAAACTGCTGATCGAGCTCTCTACACACCACAACCCGGACCTGGCGATGGGTGACAGCTTCCTGTCCGTGCCCACTCCCAGCGGGGCAAGCCCCATCCCCTGAGGCGGTTCCACCCAAAGGTAGTGCAGGACCAGTGGATGAGGAGATCCCGGGTTGGGCCCCGGACGTGCTGGTGCCTGGTGCCATGGCCAGCTGAGGTGGGACAGGTGGGTCCACTGGGACCCACATTCCCATACATGCTATGGTGTTTATGGTGTATCAATATATGTGGGTTAGTAATAGTCAACACATTCCAGGGTTAGGTATAACAGCATGCATAGATATTCCCATTAACCCATACACCAGATACAGAACAGTTGCATAGCAAATGGAACACATGCATATATGGGACCACAGTGGTAATAACAACAGCATGCAGGTACGTTGATGGCACCAAGCCACCAATGTTTGAGTATTTCAACATAGCACATGCATAGAAACAGATTTAAATAATTACCAACCAATAGGACATATATCCCAACATAACAGTGAAGTCATCACATACCAGTTGAGGTGGGTATTTAGTTTATTGTTGGAGATATGGTGGGGGGGGGGAGAAAGATGTCAATTAACAACTAGTATATTGCTGTAATTCGCATTACTTTCCTATTCAGTGTTGTTATCTGTATCTTACAACTATTACTACACTATCCTATTACCTTAGTCTGGACAGAGATGTGGCTGTCATCATCTTTATACATGAACTGGTTTTACCTGCAGGAAATGTTTGTTAACACTAACTGTTTCTACACATTCTCCCAGATTCCAGGCTGATGTTTTGCACATACCTGTCCATCACTTTTTGCACAGACTCTGGCCATGTCTTGACCACTTGCAGGTGAACCGGGACATATTAGACTATTGCCCTCTTCAACCTTTAGTGATTTACAGCACTATTATGCAGGATTTCGTACACAGTTATATTATATTGCACAGTGTGGGTGACAGTGATCAGTGATACCTTATTATTCAGAGCAACTGCAACACTCACAATTCCATGCAATACCAGAGTAAACAGTACCAGTACAGGGTATCAAGCTTTTATTTCTCGGCAAAGTGTTCATATCCGATGTACATATGGGAGCGATGTTTGTTAACACTACCTGAATGTTGCCATACAAAGTACCAGATATCACATTAGTATTATGCACATACATCTCACTCTGTTACTGTACACACTTTGGTCACAGCTTGACAACATGGGGGTGTAGATAGGACATACTTGGCTTATTACTCTTATAACAGTTGTGGGAGTTGCTAGAGTAACAGGTTTGTTCTCATAGATGTGTGGCAATCAGTTGTATTCCCTGTTTGCTACCTAAACATCTGAGATCATCCCACTGACTTCCCAGGGGGACAGGGTGACAGGCAGCAGATATGGGCCCATATATTGGACATGTTGGTCTTATCTGTACAGTTGTGGGGTATGATTCTGTATGCAGCCTATTCCACTCCCAGGATTCAGACCATGGCTGGGTCTGCTAAAACTAAAACACTGTCCATGTTAGTTGTGTGTGCTATATAGATATTGCCGTATATCTCCTATCTGCTTTCTGTCTTATAATTCTCCTGTGGTTTTATATTCTGACCTTGTATTACAACACTCTTATACAGGATTTCCTAGACAGTTATATTATGTAGGGCAGTGTGGATGACAGTGATAAATAAAATGTGTAGGAATGTCTGTATATGACTGGTGTAATCCCCAGAACTCATTTAGTACAACTGAGAGACACATATAAAACAGTGAAAAGGCAGACAACAAAATCCAAATAGCACATGTAACTGAGATGTGAACTGTTGTATTTTTAGCACACACAGCCATGGCTCAAATCCTGGGAGTGGTAATAGTCTGCATACAGAATCATACCCCACAACTGTACAGATATGTCCAGAATGTCCAGTAAATTGGCCCATATAAGAGTAATAAGCCAAGTAATACCTTATTATTCAGAGCAACTGTATCAGTCACAATGCCATACAATACCAAAGTAAAAAGTACCAGTACAGGGTATCATTCTTTTATTTCTGGGCACAGTGTTCGTATCTGACAGACCTATGGGAGAAATGTTTGTTAGCACTACCCGAATGTTGCCACACACAGAACCAGATTCCATATTACTATTATGCACATACGTCTCACTCTACTACTGTACACACTCTGGTCACAGCTTGACAACATGGGGGTGTAAATGGGACATACGTGGCTTATTACTCACATACGATTTTGAGGAGATGCTAGTGTGCCAGCTTTGTTCTCATAGATGTGTGTCAATCAGTTGTATTTCCTGTTTGCTGCCTATATGTCTTGGATCATCCCATTGATTTCCCAGGGGGACAGGGGGACAGGGTGACAGGGAGTAGATATGGGCCAATTTACTGGACATTCTGGACATATCTGTACAGTTGTGGGGTATGATTCTGTATGCAGACTATTACCACTCCCAGGATTTGAGCCATGGCTGTGTGTGCTAAAAATACAACAGTTCACATCTCAGTTACATGTGCTATTTGGATTTTGTTGTCTGCCTTTTCACTGTTTTATATGTGTCTCTCAGTTGTACTAAATGAGTTCTGGGGATTACACCAGTCATATACAGACATTCCTACACATTTTATTTATGTTGCACAGTGTGGATAACAGTGCTTAATACAACAGTGATTGCAAATATACATTACCATATGATACCTGAGTATACACATGCAGTCCAGCAGTTAGACTTTTACTGTCAGGCTATTATGCTTTTATTTACATACAAACTATATGAGACTCACCCTGCCATATTCTCCTGTGTATGTGGTACTTGCCTTATACAATACAGGTTTTATACTGGCAATTACCTTACTAATACATTTAGATTTATTTTCTATGACAGTACATGCAAGAGTATTACTAACCTGCCTCCCATCACAACCTCTCCAGACACCAGCCATGGGCCTCCTGGTTTGCAGCCTGCTCACTTGCCGCTGTGAAGGACATAAGAGGAATATTTAGCCATACCTATCCATAATATACATGAGCTGGCAATTATTGCACACATAGTGGAGTGATACTTACACACAGCTAGGACAGCCCCTGCTGTCCTAGCCTCTTGGATCCACTGATCCAAGAGATCCCCCTTATGCCACTTCAGGTCGGCATAGTGATGCCTGACCTGCTCACCAGTTTTGGTTATGCCAGTGGCACTGGTGAGGTCACCGGCAAGACAATCCCAGGCTTCTGCCTTATATTGGGAACCCTGGTATTGGCTCTGCACCAATCTCTGTTCATGGTCTTTGACAAGGAGTCCTGCTATGACTCTGGACTCCTGCATGCCCCAGTGCTGTGCCCGGAAGCACACCCCTCTCCCCTTTCTGCCATGGTGCCTGAAAGGGGAAGCTACAACCAGTTTGAGATGTATTCCCACCTGTTGGGTTTAAGTAGGGCCGAATTCCCACACTTTGCCGTAATTGGCCAGTTTTGAAAAGGCTAAGCTATGGGCAAACCTGCTTACCTAAGGTTGGCATTGTTTAAAGGGGTATACCACTGGGTAAATTGAGTTATCTGGCCTACACATTGCTTACACCAACTAAGCTGGCCTGTGCAATGCTTAGTGTTGCTTAATATTTAATTTGCATTATATTTACTTTTTGGCATTGATTTATTATTCATTACATCTTGTATATATGTCTGGTATCCATGATTCATGTGTATGTACACTGTATGGGATCCTTGTGTTTAACTGGGGACTTCAACACTCTATTACAATTACACCTCATATCTGGGCTTACTGCTGTACTCCAGTTCACATATTTATGTTATGTAGTGGGTTATAGAACATTTGACTGTATACTGATTAATTTCACATGTTCAGTTTGATTTTACTATAGTGAGGATGTTTGGTGATACCTCATTCTTATGTACTGCTGTGATGGCTTGGTGGTTAACTACTATGACTATAATGTATAGGGTCCTGGGTTCAAGACCTGCAAGGATGTTTATTTGTTGCTGAGCAGAACAAGGGCCATTGGATACAGAGTGATTAAGGCACTTTTAAGCAGTTATAAGTGGGTTTACATGGGTTTGCATGGAGGTAAGCACTGCTAACCTCCGGTTAATGATGCTTACAGACAGTTAGCTTCAATATTGCTTAACCTGTGTGCGCATTGCTTACCCCGACGCAAACGGGCTTAAACCCACTTACTAGTGCTTACATATGCTTACTACTGCTTAATATTGCTTACACTTGCTTACTAGTGCTTATTCCTGCTTACAACTGCACTGATTTAGACAGTAATGTCTAATGGTTCTTGTGAAGGTGGGGGATTTGGGAGCTGTATGGAGTTATCATTCATTACATATTTTACCTTCCATTTGTATCCATGATTCCTGTGTACATATACTGTATGGGGAACGTGATTATCTGTGAACTTTGCAACATTATGACACTGACACCTCACATCTGCATTTAATGCAGTACTCCACTTCACAAATATATATCATTTAGTAGGTTATGCAATTAAAATATTGATCAAAATGTAATTTGACATGGAAAATGGAATGTGTTGCAGTGGGAATTGAACCGGGAATTCCTGCTCATAAGGCGAACACTCTGCCCGCTACAGTATTGCTATACTGCTTCATTTGCATATATCTTCCTTGTTATCCTTTTCTGCCATTTAAGCTGCATTAACCATAGCTAAGCAATGGGCAAACCTGTGCACCTACAGTTAGATTTAATTGGATTCATAAAAAAACGGTATGTTTATTTTGTTTGTATTTACTATTGCTGTTGTACACATGGCGCATGTTGCTAGGGGTATGCAGACACCTATGCACAGTCTTGCTCATTCTTTTGGCCTTTCTGCAGTTCTTCATTGCAGGGGCATGTATATTCTGGGAGCTCTGCTCTCAGACATGTCCTCTGCACTCTTACATGCTCCATGTATGACTTGGATCTCAGGCAGTGCGCCTTCATTAATATGCAGGGCGCACTGCCATCCTGCTCCTAAATGGCCACTTCTCTGGAGGACTAAGCTAGTCCTGCATGGAAGATTAGTAAATTCGGGGGTGATTCTTATATCTCATGAATGGTGGGTCTAGCATTAGGGAACCAGGTAGCATCTGCAAGCTGACTTGATTTATTAGGCTTGTACAATGAAACAATCATTGTGAGATGTACAGGGCTAGAAATAT
This sequence comes from Protopterus annectens, assembly GCF_019279795.1. Taxonomy (NCBI): domain Eukaryota; kingdom Metazoa; phylum Chordata; order Ceratodontiformes; family Protopteridae; genus Protopterus; species Protopterus annectens. The sequence goes on from NC_056728.1 coordinate 263,402,829, forward strand.
TGAAGGGTGATGGCAAAAAGTTATGAAAAACATTACATGCTTCCATATTTCCTTTAATTAATACAAATGGAGTATGAAGCTCTCATACTGGAAAACCTGTGCAAGTGATGTGTGTAATATATATATATATATATATATATATATATATATATATTGTTTAAACAAACAAGAAAAATTTCAGCAAAACTTGACAGGCAGCATAAAGACATTCAGTGAAGCACAAGTTAATATTAGCTACATTCTACTCTTAAGGCTAATAGGAATGTTGCGTTGTGCAATGCAGCAATATATGTTTGGTTGCAATGAAGGCAGACAGTGTTAGAAAAAAAATGCACTTAACATAATGGGTAAGAGAAACAGTTTTATATATATATATATATATATATATATATATCTATATATCTATATATATATATATATATATATATATATATATATATATATATATATATATATTTATATATATATATATATATATATATATATATATATATATATATGCATACATATGCTATTTATTTTATGTGCATGGTACTAGCATTAATGTTATTCTAATATTTAGACTAATATCTGTTGAACAGGGAATGAGGTGATCCTACTTTATTACAGTGCAGAGGCATCTTGAGAAAGCAGATGACTGGACTGCTGTATGAAGCAGTGTGGAGCCATTTGCATTGGCTTAGACTGCCCCAGGTGACTGGCTCAGACAGACTGAGTCAGCCTGAAACTGAAAGTACAAGAGGTACAAAATGGATTATTGCTGCAATATGAACATAGGTTTATAGGTCCATAGATGGTTACTAGGCTAATGGATCTAGAGCCCTTATGACCCTAGCTATATTTATTCTGAGTTGACCTAGCTGTCAGTGGTTAGTTGAGAAAAGTTCACAGAGATAAGGGTGTATGGTACTTAACACCAACTGATGCTGTCCATGTGGGATATGGGCACCACCCTGGAGTGAAATTGCGGACACCCATCCATTGATCTAAGATGCGCTTGAAGGGGGTCAGGGTGGAGTTTTGTCACACATGAAATGGGAGCATGTGCCAGAGAAGTTGCAATCTCTGGAGCATGTACTTATCTCTCCAGCATGATCCGTTAATGTCACAGGCAAGGTAAAGATCCCTGGAGTGAGTGACCCTCGTGCAATGTGATTTGCAAATGTGTAGCATTTCCATCAGAGCAAGGTCAGAGACTGCCCTGCAGGCCAGACACAGGTCACCTCTTAACAGCCTGTAGGAGACAGAGTACAGTGGCAGGGATTTCAGTCTTTCCCCATAGGTCTTGTTTTCTATGCCCTGTATTTTCTTGGTGAGAAACCTCTGGGGTATTTCCAGCTGTTGCAGGTGTCTAGTGAGGTACATGCAAAAGGGGGCATTGTATTCAATTATTGGCTTGATAATGGTCAGTTATAATGTAATTATAACATCCTTAGATCTATATGTAGTGCCTTTAGTTATGAGATGTGCCACATCTAAGGATTTCCTTACCACTGTGGAAATTAAGTGGTCAAAGTTCAGATTGCTATTAACCTGTGTACAAAGATCACATACCACTAGGTCTATACTTGGGGGGTTGCTGTCTATAGTGTAATTAGTAGGGAAGTCAGCTTTTCCAAAGGGAATAATAATGCATTTTTCTAGTTTTAATTTGTAGCTTTTGAACCAATCTTTTGTCTGCATTAACCCTTTCTGCAGTATGTTAACATTGTTGGGGTACTCAAAGATTACACCCAATTTTCAATCATCACCGAACCTGGTCAGCCATGGGTTGTCCATGTTTGCCTGGACTTCTGAGAAATAAATTCCAAACAGTAAAGGGCACAGCACAGAGCCTTGTTGTAAGCCACTGGTGACTGGTCATCTGCTGGAGGTGAAATCACCTATTTTGACAGTATGTGTCCTGTCAGTGAGCTAATTGGCCACTCACCTAGTGATATAACGGTTAATTCCTAGTTGGGAGAGTTTCTCTATAATACCTGAGTGATGGATTGTGTTAAATGCCTTGACTAGGTCAAGGTAGGTAGTAAGCACTGTCTTTCCCTCATCGAGGACTTTGGTGGCTTTCTCAAAGAAGTCAACCAGGTTTAACAAGCATGATCTACACTTAAGAAATCTGAACTGGGTTTGGTCTAGAGTTTGGAGATTACCTATGTCCTTGTTGATATGGTCCATAATGATTCTTTCCATGGCCTTGCAGATGAGGGTAGTTAGACTTATAGGTCTATAGTTTCCAGGGTCAGTTGATGGCCCCCTCTTTGTGCAGAGGGATTACTGTTGCTGTCATTCCACTGGAACATAGCCAGTTTGCAGGCTATGGTTAAACAGGGATCCAAGTTGGTCTGCGAGGTCATGTTTTAAGTTGTTTAAAAGGTAACCTGGGATGTTATATGGTCCAACTAAAGCCATGTTTTTGGCCTTGGAGTGTGCAGAGATGACATGTTCTCTTGAGATAATAGGCTGAGAAATGGTGGCAGTTATACTTTGGGGAAAGGCTGGTAGGGACAGGGGGCTGACGCTTGTACCAAATCTGTCAGCTAGCAGGTTGGCTATTTCTTCTAGTAGAGTGTGGATGGTGCAGTCCACTACAAGTTTGGCACATAGCTGGGCATTGCCTTAAAGATTTCGAATGTAGTTAAAGAAGTGATATCCTTAGGTAGGGATGCTATTTTTGCTTTGTAATTAGGTTTGGAGGACTTGACAAGATTTCTAATTTGTTTGTTTAAGCTCTAGAGGGAATTCTTCCTCTGCTGAGCCAGTTCCTTCTTGTTCTTTGACATTAGTTTCTTCCTCTTGTTGTATAGCCTGTTCATACTAGGGGTCCACCAGGGTGGCTTGTTTTTTTTAGCAGGACTTGGTTTTAATCCAGTCAGGTACAGCTGAATCCATACAACTACTTAAGTGGTTATACAGAGCATTGACATACACCTCTGTACAAGGGTCCTTGTTATTTGTGATTGTTGGGGCTTTGAAACTTCTTATATCATCACTTAGCAGAAAGTAATTTATTTTGGAAAAATTCTTAAGCTTTTTGAAGCTTGATGGGGTATCTGTCCTTATAATTGCATCAAATGAGACTGATTTATGGTCTGATCTTACCAAGCAGGACTTCACAAAGGGGGTAGTGCAGTGCTACCCCATGTTGGTGAGTACTGTGTCCAGGACATTTGAGCCCCTTGGTGGAGTGCTGACTATCTGTCCCATAGCATTTGCATTGACAAAGTCCAAGAACCTCTGGGTCAGCATTTTTATGGTCGCATATGTTTCCCAGTCGATGGAAAGATAGTTAAAAAAAAACATGACCAATTGTTTGGGTGTATGGCAAGTGACTCCAGTAAGTCCAGATATGCAGTACACTTTTCCTGGTTTATGGTGGGGGACTGATAGATAGCAAAGATGTAGTAGGGTGTTTTGCCTATAGTTAATTAGACATGGAGTAGTTCGAGAAAAAGTCATACTGTTTGACCAATCTCAAGGTGTACTTGTCCTTAATGAAGATATATACACCTCCTCTTTTGGTTCTTTCACCCTCAGTTTGTGGAAGGCATTATAGTCTTGCACAGCTGGGGTACTTTCTGTGGCTTTGAATCATGTCTCTGTGACTGCACAGATATCAGCATCTTCCAAGGTGAGGAGTGCTTCCAGGGAGTGCAGTTTCCTGTTTAGTCTCCTAGCATTAAGCAGCAAAACCATGACTTTATCTAGAGAGGATTTTGTTACATTGGGAGGTTGGTTGTTTTGACACTGCCTAAAAAAGGCACAATAGGGGTGGCTAATGCCTTTGCCAGTATACTAAAGCCTAGAGGAGACAGGTGCATCTCTGGCAAAGCAGAACGGCCTGGTGGCCATTTCTTCCCAGGCTGACAGATATTGGCACCCCTGGACTGATATCAGAAGCTAAGCCAATTGTTAATGTCAAGCATTTTTGTTTGTACTGTGGCATCATCCTTGGTGAAGGTAGAATGCTGCTTAAGGCTAGGCTCGTACTTGCCTGGGACACATAATCTGAGAGCTTAGTCATGTCTCTTACAGTCCAGAAAGGTACATCTGAAGTCATTCATCCCAACATGGACTATGACTGAGTCATACCAGTACTTGTTGAGTGACTTGAGTGCTTGATGGATCCTTGCACCTGGCAGGTAGCTAACTGTAATCCTCTCCTTATCCAGCCTGCTGAGGGAGACACCCATGTGTCTCACTATGGAGTCAATTATGACCAATACATTAGGTTTTGAGGTGTTACGCCTTATGGGTTATTTATTGAGACACTGGAGTGTATGCCATCATGTGTTGTGGTTGTTTTTTTTTTTTGCATTGCTGTGTGTGCAAGGGGTTTCCGTTTGAGAGGTCTCTGTAAATTCTGGTAAGCTTCTAGTGAGTACCTCCACATATGTGAGTTTATGTGTTGCATCCTTATTTTATATGGGAGGTGATGTGTGTGTGTGTTCTGACAACCTGTTTGGTGTTCGATTTGTCCTTATGTGAAACTATTGCCTCTAATTTCATAGTGTAATTACATCTCTCACATAAAGTATTTGGTTGTTTCAGGAATAAGTGGTTGTCAGTATACATGAGAGAATTTCTACACTGCTTCTGGATGCCCATGTCAATCAGGCTGGCTGGAGAGATGATGGGAAACTGCCCGTCCAATACAGCAAATTCTTACTTCCATTAGGTAAGGGAGTGGGCTAATCTGAGCAGATGTTGCTTTATAATTGTGTAGACTTAGGTTGATCAATATGGCAGCACTGCTCATTGCACAACTGAGCTGCTCCTAACACACCAGAGAAGCTTGGGAAGGCCTCACAGATGGCTGTCTAGGGAAAAAACTGTCTTTGAGGCTTTTGTATCTATACAGGGCACTGTTACCCCCCCCCCCCCCACTGTGTGAAGACCAGCAACATGCAAATATGAGGATTAAATACAAGCCAAAATAAACACTTTTAAGGTGGATTGGACACTCTAAATTGGCTCTAGGCATGAGTGCGTGCGTGTGTGCCTTCTGTAGAAGGTTGAGCACCGGAATGGCAACTCAACACCATAAAACTCCGCTGCCAATCATGAGTGAACAGGTGATCCACTGTGGTGACCCCTAACTGGAAAAAAGCTGAAAGAAGTAGAAGAATAAGAAGTGTAGCTACCAATAGGAAAGCACACAATGAGCTTTCCTCCAGCAATCCCCATTCCCCAATTCAAACGGTGCTTAATATATACACGTCTGCCACAAGGATGCAGGAAAATCCTCCTAGTGTAAGATGGCTGGTTTAGTGCTCAAGTGTAAAAGAAACATTCTAGATTCATCAGATTTGAACCTAGTCTATACTATTTAAGGTGACATTAATGAAATGTGAAGTGCAGAAAGGTGTAGGCAAAAACAGCAGAAGGCAGCAGTTCAATTAAATACAATCAGCATAAGAGCAATTTTTTAACTAGCCACTTATATAGTCTGCAAGAAGGTAAGAATTTTAGTGTTTGTGTGTGTGTGTGTGTGTGTGTGTGTGTGTGTGTGTGTGTGTGTGTGTGTGTGTGTGTGTGCGCATAAATGCAGGCATTGCAATTGGATGTATATAAACATAACTGGGTCTCCCATTTTCTATTTCAGGTAATTGAATCAGCAGCTCTGTTGTAGTTATTCTGGTCAAAAGGGGCTTTACATCTGCAAATAATTTAGGTTGAAAAATGACCCTCAAGGAAGATTTGCCCTCCTGACATTTAGATGCTCATTTCCATCACTGCCTCTCATTTGGTCTCAGTATATGAAGCAGGCCAGGATAAATTGATCAACTTCCCCCACTATCACCAATTCTTGTTAGCTTTAATGAGAATAGAATTGTATTATGTGGGACTGGAATTTAACTCTAGGTTCTTCTCTAGATAAACAAGGCAGTAGTCCTGTGTGACATAAAAACAGATTTATTCAGTGATAGTATACAGGCATATAATCTGTTTGATTTCTATTGTGCATTATATCCTCTGAGTCATGAGTTTTCTTTTTTCAGTGTTTCATAAAACCTGGTGAAGAACTGACTTCTTAATATCAAGATTACTCTTGAGATTTCAACATTCATGGAACAGAGAACCAAGATCTAACATGAATCATTTATTAAATCACATAAAATCACTGCTGAGGGCAATGCATAGCCTTGGTCAGAATGGTGGCAAAATCATAACCCGTCACATCACATAGACATATCTAAGACTTGCTAATACAATCTTACTTTGCATGTCAGCAGAAATGCACACTTATATGATATTAGACAGGGCTGCTTTTATACTTTCCTTAGTGGTCTATTAGCAAGTAAAGTTTCATGCATAAACTATTGCATTGCTAAGCAAGTCCGCATTTTTAAATTTAGAAAAAAATATGAAGGGATAGCTTTTTGAGTGATTTGAGCTATTGCAAAACACTAAGCAGTAGTAATAAGAAATATTTCTAAATTAAACGCCAAACAGTAGTAAAAAATCTTGTTGTGATCAAAATTTCTTCACTTTTTCACGTTCTTTGTAATAAAACAAATTTCTTGTTGCAATTAAAAATAGCTTCACTTCTTAGTAGCAAAACAATAAATCTTTATTGGGTGAAACATATAAATCAGCAGATAAGTGCTGTGCTTATGTAAAGAAACTAGAAATAAATCTTGTGTTTGTACATATTTCAAAAACAAAGAAAAAATTAGCATTCTATTTAATTCTATAGAAATGTAAACATATAATTGTGATTGGTTATAACTTGAATATCTCAGAATATATATTAGAATATTCGTGCTTTTAATATTCCAATGGATATCTTGCTTCCAGATTCTGTGCCATTTAATGGAATGCTTACAGCCAGGAAATTCAGTAGTAAAACTTGAATAAGAGAACTTTGAAAAACTGGTGTGCTATAAGACTTATAAATGCACATATGAGGATATAGTAATTGGGGTCCGTGTGTTTGGTGGTTTTTATAGATACATAAATGTGTACTATTAGGTGTTAAACATCTAATCAACTATGTGGGCTAACTTGTCTAAAGCACATACTACACTATCCACATTATGTGTGATTGGATAGAGAAACTGTATGCGGGAAATCGGGAAATAAAATCTGACTGGGTGAAAAATTGAAATGCTGGTCTGCTATGGGTCTTATAACAAACACCAGTAATGGCTTTGTAAGGTACTTCCTTATTTTAGTGGCCCTGGCGATAGTGGCCTTGGGTGATGCAGTTCAGGGATTATGTATTATTACCAAGGGTACCAGAAAGGCTCCAGTGATTGTTAGCCTACGATATACCTATGAACCAATGAACGAAGAGACTAAAAACATTAGCTGTAAATGACAGACAGTTCTTTTAAACATGCCTCGGTGCTTTGAGTTTCAAATAAAGTTAATCGAGTTAGTAATCAAAAATAAACAGGAAAATACATGAGTTTTTGGTTTAGATTTCTGTGCAAGTGAGAGGTTTACCACATTCAAACAGCAATCCATACAGACAGAAGAGCTGCATTTGAGTTTCAGACTTCATAAAATTCATGCCAATTCAAAACCTGTTAGTCTAGCAACTTTCTAAGTTACAAGAACAATATTTAAAATCTATCCCTGATTTGCAGCCTTTGTCTTCTATCATAGTTTTTGGCTTTGTACAAAATTCTTACACTAAGATGCTGAGAGGTGTGTGCTGATTAATAACATAGGTAATAACCAACTATCAATGAATCAGGGACATTTAAATTTTTGTTTTCCCCGAAATGTAAGCAATAGCAGTGTAATTCACACTAGTTATGGAGGAAAGCCGTATACGTACATTCTAGTGAACAAGGAATGTAATGGGCATAAGGAAGTTGTTGTTGTGTCTTTCGCCACAGCGGAACTCCGGTCCGCTAATGATTGGCAGTTGATTTTTACATGCAGAGTTGCCAGCCCTGATGCACAACCTTCAACGAAGGTACGCCCATTCACGCATGTCTCCACGCAGAAGACGCTCTAGCTGAGAGTCGAACCGGACAGCGTCTTTCTGTGAGGCGACAATGCTACCGCAGCAACACCACCGCGGAATGGGCATAAGGAAGTACCCTTCATAATTTGGGTTATGTGGGACTGGTATTTTTTATAGAAACTAAATATTGTTCTTGTTGTGTACAGCAGATTATCAGTTAAATAGTACATTTTTTAAATTATACAGAAGAATTTAAATAATAATGAAAGCAAACCCAGTTAAAAAATTCTCTGCATGTTAAAAATTAATAAATATAGCTTGTCTGCAGCACTTTCACTCACACGTCTTCAGATCTGTTCTAATAAAGGCTATTCCTTCATATTTTTTTCTAGTTGTTTTGACCTGAATAGTTGGACCCTTTCCACTATCTGATGGGTTAAGCTAACTAAACTTCAAGGTACTCACAGTGCTTCATTTCTAAGTATTTTAAAATTTGGTAGAAAGATTAAATGTAATTTTAATTCAGAAGAAATGTGCAATACAGGTAAAACTCATCACAAACTTAAATTACTGCATACACTGAAGTTATCACTAGTCTATTCAAAAATGTAAGTGAAATATGCAGAATGGACATTAATTTCTTCAATTGTTTTTGCAGGTTTGCTAAAATATCCCCACAGCTGCAATAATATCCCATCTGAGCTGAATAATAGCTATCGGTAGACAATGTATAATAAACCCCTCTCTGTACTTATGTAGAAATATTTGCTTTAGCCAATCCAGACATTAACTCTAAGTACATTGATAAGCATTTAGCAAATGATTCATTTCCAAATTAAATTCTGATTTCTCAGTGGAAGAAGTGGAGAAAGCAAGTTCATAGGTTCATAGATTCATAGGAGGTTACTAGGCTAATGGCCCCATGACCTTTACAAGCCTAGCCATGTTATACCCGTGTTCCCCAATTGACCATAGTCAGATGGTCTTTATTTGCACAGCTAGTCTATGATCAACACCGACTGCCCCTGTCCATGAGGGACATAGGTGCCACCCCTGGGGTGAATTTACAGTCTCCCTTCCAGTTGTCTAGGTTATGCTTAAATAGGGTCATTGAGGAGCTTTGTTTATTCCAGAGGAGCAGCAATCTCTGGGAAAAATATCTGTCTCTCCAGCATGTTCTACTGATGCCACAGGCTAGATTGAGATCCCTGGAGTGAGTGACTCTTATTCCATTTTATTTGCGATGTGCAGCATTTCCATTAGGCAGGGTCAGTGACTGCTCTGCAGGCCAGGCACAAATCACCTCTCAGCAGCCTGTAGGATACATAGTAAAGTGACAGAGTTTTCGGTCTTTCTATGTAGGTCATGTTTTGGAGACTCTGAATTTTCTTGGTGAGAAACCTATATGGTCTCTCCAGCTGCTGCAGATGTCTGCTGAGGTACATGCAAAAGGGAGCATTGTACTCTATTAGTGGTCTGATGAGGGTTGAGTAGAGAGGAATTATAACATCCTTAGTCTTGGATGTGATGGCCTTACTTATGAGATGCACAACATAGAACACTTTCCTTACCACTTTGTACACAGGGTAATCGAAGGTTAGGTTACTATCAACCTGTGTTCCAAATCTTGCATCACTGGTTTTGATCTTGGGGGGGGGGGGGGCTGTCAATATTGTAATTTGCAGGGACTTCCCCTTTGCCAAAGGGGATGAAAATGCACTTTTTTTGCATTTAGTTTTAGTGCGTGGCTTTGGCAACAATTATTTCTCTGTGTTAGCCCCTTTTGTAAGAGGATAACATCGTCCGGGTACTCATTGATTGCACCCAGTTTGCAATCATCAGTGAACTTGGTAAGTCACAGGCTGTCTATTTTTGCCTAGACTTCTGAGAAATAGATTCCAAGCAGTAGATGGCCTAGCACAGATCCTTGTTGTACACCACTGGTAACTGGTCTACTGGTAGAGGTGGATTACCCAACTTTGACAGTATGTGTTCTGTTGGTGAGCCAATTGGCTATCCATTGAGTTACATATGGGTTACTGAGTGGGGGATTGTGTCAAAAGCTTTGGCCAAGTCAAGATAGGCAGTATGTATTGTTTTACCCTCATCCAGGGCTTTGGTGACATTGTCAAAGAAGTCCACCAGATTTAATGAGCATGAACTACCTTTAACAAAGACAAACTGGGTTGGGTCAAGAGTATGAAGGTTGCCTGTGTCCTTGTTGATAAGGTCTATGCTGATTCTTCCCATGGCCTTGCAGATAAGGCTGGTTAGACTTATGGGTCTATAGTTCCCAAGGTTGGTTGATGGACCCCCTTTATGCAGTGGGATTACTGTTGCAGTTCTCCACTCTGCTGGAACAAAGCCAGAGCTCAGAAAGTGGTTAAAGAGAATGCCAAATGGTTCAGCTAGGTCTTGTTTTAGATTGTTTAGTAAGCAGCCTGGGATGTTATCTGGTCCCATAGAAGCCATGTTTTTGGCCTTGGAGAGCACGGATTTGACCTACTCTTTAGAAATACTAGGTTGAAGACTGGTGTCAAGTATGTTTTGGTGTGTGGCTGGTGGGGAGGGTGTGAAGTTTGTACCAAATCTGTCAGCTAGCATAACTAGCTTTAGATGACTTTACAAGATATCTGATTTGCTTGTTCAAGCTATGGAGGGTATTCTTCCTCTGCTGAGTAAGTTCCCTCTTGTTCTTAGATAACAGTTGTCTAACAGTTTCTTCCTTTTGTTATATGACCTCTTTATACTTGAGGTCCACTAGGGTGACTTGTTTATTTTGGGAGGACCTGGTTTTGATCTGGTCAGATACAGGTGAGTCTCTGCAGTTGTTTAAGTGGTTGTACAGAGCATCTGTGTTCTCCTCTGCATAGGAGTCATTGCTGGCTATGTTAGCAGGGGGTGTGAAACTTTTTATAACATCTCTCAGTAAGCTGTAGCTTGCTTTGGAGAAATTTTTCTTTTGTTTTTGCTCCTTTGGGGGTGTCAGGACTGACTGTTACTTTGAGCAAGACAGATTTATTGTCTGACCTTACAAGGAGGACAACACACAGGGTGTAGTGCATTGGCCTCCCATGTTGGTGAGTACCAACTCCAGGACACTTGAGTCCCTTGAGGGAGTGCAGACTAACTGTTCCAAGGCATTTGTATTGACAAAGTCCAGGAACCTCAGGTCAAGCATGTTTGTGCTCGTGTATGTCACCCATTTGATGGAAGGATGGTTGAAATCTCCCATGACCAAATTGTTTGATTGTATAGTGAGTAACTCTTGAAAATCCAGGTAGGCAGTTTGCTTCTCTTGGTTCACGGTGGAAGACCTATAGCTAGCTATGATGTGGTAGAGACCTAGAGTAGCTCAAGAGAGTTGTACTGTTTAACCAGTTTTGAGGTGTATTTGGTTTTAATGAAGATGGATACACCTCCACCTTTGGTTCTTTCACATATGTTTTGGGGTCTGAACATGTGGAAGGCATTGTAGCCTTGCACAGCCGGGGTGCTCTCTGCAGCCTGTAGAGATATCAGCATCTTTCAAGGAGAGGGGTGCTTCCAGGTGTGCAGTTTCCTGTTTAGGCTCCTAGCATTAAGCAATATAACCTTGAGTTTGTCTCAAGTGGATTTTTTTACATCAGCAATTTTGTTGTTTTGACATTGCCTAAAAAAGGCACTATAGGGATGAAAGTATCTTTGCTAGTATCCAAAAGCCTAGAGGAGACAGGTGAAGACCATCTCTGGCAAAGCAACGTAGTCTGTCGACCATGTCTTCCCAGGCTGACAAATGCTGGATCCCCCTAGAATGATACCAGAAGCTAAGCCAGTTGTTGAAGTCAATTATTTTTTGTCTATATTTTGGGGTCTATATCACTTTGTTGAACAGTCTATTTATCGAATCTCTCTTCATCAAACTCACTTTAGTGAAAGTTCAATTCAATGAACAATTGCTTCAGTGAATTTTCTCACAGGGAAAGGAAGTGGTTGGCCATCATCAGAAATTTGCCCTTTTCCCCATTGTAGTGTGATCTCGGAGTTGGCATGTTCAGTCAGGGTGTGGGGGGGGGGCAGCCCCCCCACATTGGGGGGTGTGGGGGGGAACGAAGGCCCCCACTTTGCTGAGTTTAAAATTTTGTCGTCTTTTGTACAGTTGCTAGCTGGCCCACTAGTTTCTTTCCCTCTTAGGAAATTCAGTAAAATGATCGTTCGTTGGAGTGAGCTTTCACTAAAGTGAATTTAACGAATAGGGATTCGATAAATAGACTGTTTGATGATGTGATATAGACCCGTATTGTGGCATCATCCTCGGTGAAGGTAGAATGCTGCATAGGGTTAGGGACATACCTGCCTGGGACACATAATCTGAGAGTTCAGTCATGTCGCTCTTCATATAGTCCAGAGATGTGTGTCTGAAGTCATTTACCCCAACATGTACTATGACAGAATCATAACAGTAATTGTTGTTGAGTAACTTGAGTGGAGCATGATTTGGCTGATCCTGGCACCTGACAGGCAGCTGACCATGATCTTCTCCTTGTTCAGCCAGTGAGAGGGACATCTGACTGTCTCACTGTGGAGTTGCTTATGACCAGGACATTTGGTTTTGGGATGTTTTGCCTTAGGGTCTTTTTTGCTGAGACACCGGTGTGTGTTATTGTGGATAGTGGATTCTATTTGCTTTGCAGTGTGTGCAAATGGTTTGCGCTTTGGAGGTCTCTGATCTTTTGGTAGGCTTCTATTGAGTACCTCTGTGTAAGTGGGTTTATCGGTTGTGACCTTGTTTTGTGTGAGAGGTTATGTGTGTGTGCTGCCAAAGTGTTTGATGTCTGGTTTATTGTTATTTGAGAGAATTGATTTCAAATTCATAGGGTAATTATATATCTCACATACTGTAATTGTTTATTTTAGGAGTAAGTGGTTGTCAGTATAGATGTGGCAATTACTTCATTGTCTCAGGATGCCCATGTCAATCAGGTTGACTGGAGCAATGCTTGGAAACTGACCATCCACTATGGCAGGTTTTTACCAAAACTACTATTGGTGAGTAGGCTAGATTGACCAGAACTTGCTCTAGGATTAATGAAGGGGCTTATTCTATTGTAGGCTAGGAGGTAAAATAGCATGGCAATGCTTCTCAGTGCACAACTGAGTTGCCCGCAATGCAGCAGGGAAGCTTGGAAGGGTTCCACTTACAGATGTGTAGTGGAAAATTCTCTTTCAAGGCATTTGCATCTGTACAGGGCACTGCTTAACCCAGTTGCATGATGTGCAGCTATGGGCAAACATGAGGCATAAACAGAAACAAGAACAGACACTTTAAAGCTAAACTACCAATGGGAAATCACACAATGAGCTTTCCTCCAGTAATCTCCAACTCAGATGTGGCTCAGACTACACACGTCTGCCACAAGGGTGCAGACAGGGCCCTTGTAATGTAAGAGGGCTGGAATAGTGATCAAGTGTTGCAATACAGTCCAGATTCAGCAGATTTGAATCTAGTCCATGCTTTGTTATAGCTACTTAAAGCAACAAAACAGTTTTTTTAAGTGCAGAAAATACAGTAAAAATCAGAAAGTTGCTGAAGCTCCAAGCTTGGATGGACTTGATGCAGCATTTTACAAAATATAGCCAAAAATTCTATCCAGTCTTGATTAAACTATATTATTAAATCAGGGCATTACTGGCAAACACATAAATCAGTTTAAAACATTGTTTTTTTTTAAACCAAATTCAGATCTTCTGTTAACAAAATCAGTCAAACAAACAAAACGGCTGACCTATCTCATTAATCAGTCTCAATACTGATTTTTCTCTATGGTGCTTGAGATAGTGTTCTGACTAGCTGTTAACTCAACAGATCATACTGAAGTTCCAGTAAGGCTTCATGGAGTCATTTCATCATTTCAGCCATAAGGTATCAATATTATGCTTAAACTGCTTTGCTTTTTAGCAAGCATAACATTTAGAAAAGAAGTAAAGAAAGAAAACAAGAAAGAAAAGTGCATGTGTGTGTGTGTGTGTGTGTGTGTGTGTGTGTGTGTGTGTGTGTGTGTGTGTGTGTGTGTGTGTGTATGTGTACATATGTGAGTGCATGTGTGTGTGTTTGCATGCATGTGTGTATTTGCGTGCACGTAAGAGACGAGAGACAGCAGGGGAAAAGTAGTGCATTTGTGGGGGGGGGGTGCAGAGACAGTACTGTCTGTACAGCTCTATTAAACAATAAGAAGTGTGAAACCCTTACGTGTGGCATTATTAACTGACTTTAATACTTAGTGATTTACCTGCAACTGAAGTGCTCCCTAAAGCACAGTGCAGCATTTGTATGGAAAAATCCTTGACAGTAAAAAATCATGGAGGGAGTTGTAACACCTTGAATTATGTGTTTTTTTTATTCATTTGCTCACTAGATATCTGAGATTTATTCATTCAACAAAGTAGCTATAACTGCTTGTTGAGTGTGTATATGTGTGTGTGTGTGTGTGTGTGTGTGTGTGTGTGTGTGTGTGTGTGTGTGTGTGTGTGTGTGTGTGTGTGTGTGTGTGTGTGTGTGTGTGTGTGTTAGTAGATTAAGTGCTTACATAACTTATATTTTGGATGTAAAATACTTCCTTCAACAGCAACTGCATGTTTAGAGTAAATTTGACATTTTAGACTGAAGAATTATTTTACATCAGAAATATAAAAAGTATATAGTGATAAAAAATACAAAACTATTTAACAGATAGCCCTTTCTTTAAGTGAAATAATACCTTCTAGGGTATGTGTTATTGGGGAAATAATGCCTTTCTAGTGGTGTAGAGATGACCTTACAACCCACCCGTACAGGCTTTATTTCCCCAATAACACACACCCTATAGGGCATTACTTCTTGCATAAAATCTTACCACCCATAAAAATCTTGACACATTTTAGGCACAGATGCCCTCTGATATCTTATTTCTTTAGACTACCACTTGAATCCATTTTCCTCCTAATCCTACCGAATTTCTCCTCATCAAGAATTCAATTTTTAATATGTGTTATTAAAGTCACCTCCTTTGCAGATGATATGTTTTTGCACTTTCAGAATTTGTCTTAACTATATCTGTCCTAATAACTCTTGTTTCTGTTTGGGTCAACTTTTTATAATCAAACACTGGACCAAAAGAAGGGGTTTCTTTGAAGAAATGCTTGCCATTTAATAAATTGTCACTTTTTCCTGTAAATATTCCCCATATTTCTTCAACTTACTAAACATTTCTTTACCTCTAGTCTCAGTCAAATTTAGTTCATACTTTTAATTCTTAAGTGACAGATGGGGCCTTAGCAACTATCTGCAATTACTGAAGACATTGGTGGAATGTTTCCTCCGTAATGCTTCTTAAAGTATTTAAACTCATATACCTTATTAGAAGTTAATCAAAGAGAGTTTTTTAGTAAACCGAACAGACAGCTTACATCTTGGATGACACAGTGGTGCAACTGTAACATTGTTGCTTCACAGTAAGAGGTTCTCTGGTCCAAATCTTGTCTGGAGTGCCTTCTGTGCAGAGTCTGCATGTCCTCCCTGCGCTCGTGTGGGTTTTCTCCAGTTACTCCGGTTTCCTCCCATGTATCAAAGACATGATCTGGAGCATTCCTCCCTGGGCCTTTGCTGAAAATTGGCTTTGTTTCCAGTCAGACATTCCTGGTAAACATATGTTAAATAAATAAATAAATAAATCTCCTCACCCTGCAGACCCGCCTGTGCTGGAGAAACACTAAAGCACCATAATGCACATATACAGTTATGTGATGACTGTTATGTAACAGCAGAAGTTACTTGCAGACTTTCCCAGAACTGAGTAGGGCAAATCAAGTTTTAATTTACCCCAGAAGGGAATTCCACAACTGTGGTCTAGGAATAAAAAAAAAACAAAACAAAACAAAAAAAAAAAACAGATGAGCAGTGGAGTGAGTGAATTGGGATGGCAAGATTGTCCTCAGTGACACTACTACATCTAGTTCAGGTTTTCAACATTAAAGTACTGTGAAGAGCTTTTCAGTGGTCCAGATTAATAATCTTGTAAATTAAGGTACAAATAAACAACATTTTTCTTGACACAACTGAGACTCACTAAGATTTGGTCATTTTGAAGCAGTCATATTCCATTTAATAGGATATCTGCTATAAAGTGGCACAGTTTACTTTTTATTCTTTAAAGTTTGCTTATTTGCATATTCTTCTGTAAGCAGAGCGAATGTTTTTAATGGGCAAGTTATAGTTTTTGTGGTATGTTGCTGGAACCCCCTGGATTTGAAGTTAGACTTGTTCATATGCAAAGCAAATGTGAAGCCTGGGTCAAACCATACTCTCTCAGTATAAATGCATTCTGGACATTGAGCTGCCCACTCCTTAAAACCAGGTAACATTTTATGACTTTCATTAAATGGGATCCATCCACTGTATGCTCAGTTCATTCAGACTTAACTCATTCCAATTTTAGTCCTTTTCTCATACATTCGTGCAACCGCAGTGGTAGCTTCTATGAGTAACATAGTGTAAGGGGATGAAGCCAGTCCCCACGCTGATGAGGTTAGGGGGTGAAGACCACAAAGCTACTTTATTCAAATGCTTGTTAGAGTCAGAATCTCATTAAATTGCATTTTCTCAGAACGGGTTATGAGTATGTGTGTCATGAATTCCACCCCTCCAAAATAACTCATATTTCTTCCAACGTGACCTTGAGACTCATCAGGATTAACCACTGGCATACCTGTGCAAAATTTATGGCTAATCTGTAGGATATATTGTGATTATAGATATGGGATTCTCATAGTTTCAAACCATCTGCATATAAGATACACTGGAATTTGGTAGGCAAATTGTTTGTGCTTTAATGAACAGCAAGAACACAAGGGGTCATAACAAAGATCCTTGCAAAAGCTGTATTTTCACTGATTGTAAGAATGTGTGGAGAGTAATGATATGCAAAGGTCTGTCCTCTCTCTAGCTAAGAACCTCTGTAGTTCCATATTAGAAAAGGCACAGAGCCTACATTTGTTTAGCAGTCTGTGGTGGTCTGCTGCCTTTTGGAGATCTAAAAAACACCACCATTCAACTTTTCATGGCCAGTGGCTCTCAGCATATTAGTTGTAAGAGTCAGCATTGTTGCAAAGGTGCTAAAACCACTTCTAAATCCATGTTGCTGATAACAGGAGTGACATAATAATATAAAAGAAAATAAATGTTAAATATGAGAAGGGCAAAAAATAAAGTAAATCTGGGTTCATAAACAAGCAAAATAGTAATTAAGAAAGTAACCATACATCAATTACATTTCTTTGAGTTCAAACTCTCTGAAGCTTCAACTAAGCAAAACAAACCCATTGAAGTCTCACCTCAAGATTCACAAAAAAGGTGTTTTTGCAGTTGCAAGCTCTCCTGCAATGTCCTCATTTCCCCAAACCATCTTACTTATATGTACTAATGCCCTGGTCTGACAACTTCTGAGAAAGGTGAAATGTCTGCACATGCTGCTGGCATGTAAACAGAAACCACAACAGCAGTGACGTGAAAAACTGGGAACTGAAGTCAACAAGTTGAAACCATCTTCACTTTACACTCAACCAGTAGCAGGTTAACAAGGTATGAGAACATAACATGGCAGTAGTGAAGTGTAATGTCTGTGGAGCAGCACATTCTATGGAAGACATTTTGAAAGTTATAGTATTGCCACCTCTATAAGCAGTTATTTTAGCTGAAAGGAGGGACTTCCTAGCTCTTAAAAGAGTTGTACAGTAATTTGAAGATAAGATCTGTCATCCAGGGTCCACAAAAGTCACACCACAGTTTCTCTGCTTGCCAAGAAAGAGAAACATTTGAATCATGATGCCTTCCTCTAAGTTCACTTCTCCATATTTCTTATGCTGCCCTGGCACTTATCAAATCCTTATGAAGGCACCAAGAGTAATGAGTGAGAAGAATGTTGGACACCCTTCTAAAAAGACACAGGATGAAGGCTTGTTATTAGAAGGGTTATTACAAGGTGGAACTACAATTGGAACAGACAGACAGTGAATGCTTGAGATAGTAAGAGTAGACACACCAGTCAAAAAGATGACTATCACTGTTCTGTAGGCAAATATTTGGCTGCAAATGACATGCAAGTGGTGCATGAAGAGACTGCAAAACTAAAGACGGCAATCCGACCAGCACTGCAAACAACAACACTATCTGGTAGGAGTTCATTTCTCTTATAGAAAAAGTATTCAATGCATGCACTTGCTACCCAAGTCTATCCATCATCCTTGAAAGTAAAGCTGTGTAACTGGAAACCAATAAGTGATCTGGGGAACCAGCAATGGCCATTGCAGAGTCACCTACCATTGGGTGTGGTAGGGCTCATGCTTTAACTGTTTTTTTAGGTACATTGGAAGAAAGAACAGAAGGACTGAGGCAAGTATAGATAATGTAGCTGAGGAAGAAGCCTTATCGTCCGTAAACTACACTGGAAGGGGTAGGTAGGAAGCTAAGTTATCACTTAGTGCACAAAATTGGTACACAACCCTTCATAAAAGTCCACATTCCCCAGCACAAAAGTTATGTAAGCAGTACACAATTTCCTGTAAAAAAACACAGAGATACTTTCCCAGAAGTGAACTGTCCAATAAAAATGGAAACAAGTTGCTACAAAGTGTACATAAACATTCACACAAAAACAGTTTCTGCACTTAAAATGTACTTTCCAATGGACATAAATCGCCAAATGTGCTTAAAAATATTAGATAAGCACCAAAGCTTAAATTAACAGATTGTACTGATAAAACAATTACTAGAGCTACAGTTATTACTGAAAAGACAGTATTCTCAATGTGACATACCACAATTTTGACAGAAAATAGGTAAAATACATAAAATATTCTAAATCATAAAATGCGTGGAAGGGTTCCCCATTGGGGTCTTATCTATCTGACAGGAAGCCTCTGGTCAATTGCAGCTCCTGAGAAGCCTCAGAGTTGCATATGCATGAGGTGGCAAGAAAGTACTGAAGATATTTAGTCATTCTGGCTGTTTATGCAGCTCCCTCCAAAAAGAGCTTAGCCTGTAAGCAGCAGAGTGACAGCTGGGGAGGGGCTGAAAGGCTTTAGAAGCTGACTGGTTGCTGTACCCTTGGCAGGATATAACCCACAGGCTAATGCAGCAGTGAGAATGATGAACAATCCTTATTAGTGGGATGGCTAGCTTGAGCGTCCCCTGGAACCTCACATTTGGAGGCTGGTGACAACATAATAAAGTTTCAGGTGACCCTTGCTCTGGTGTTGCTTGTCCTTGGGGTCTGCAGTACTGTGTCAAATGTATGTGGGATGGGCTCCACCATGTCCATCTTCTTCCAGGTTTTGGAGCAGACTATATCAATAAATGTGTCAGGAAGTGTGACTACTCAGACTGTTGGGAGCAAGAACCTATGAATGTCTTGTAAGATGTCTTCCTCGGGGAAGGTGAGGTCAGTGAGCAATTATCTCCTCTGTCTTGTCATTTTTAGGATTTCACCAAATGTGTGTCTCAGGGAGGGAACTGGAGGAACCTCCACTTTGTCAAAATCCATGTCTGGTAGGGGGAATCTGATGGAGGAGTCTATCTTCTCCCATTTCTGAACTCTCCTATAGAGAGTGGAACCCAGGCCTTGAGAAGTGGTGCATAAATGAACCTTTGTTCTGAGGGAGTAAGATACATGGATGACTCAAAGGTACTTCTTCAACAGTTCCTTATATGGAACTAGTAGTGCATTTAACTCTTCATACAGTAACATATCTGGTCCCCTCTGCGCTGAATCATCTGTCCAGGTACCTGAAGCCAAAGCCATTAATACCAACTACATTGGTGCTGATGATAAAGTATGTCCATTGACACTGACCA
The DNA here is from genome assembly GCF_019279795.1 of Protopterus annectens. Lineage (NCBI taxonomy): Eukaryota > Metazoa > Chordata > Ceratodontiformes > Protopteridae > Protopterus > Protopterus annectens. The sequence goes on from NC_056728.1 coordinate 263,422,613, forward strand.
CTAGCACAGATGATTCTGGCACCAATGTAAATGCCAAGATCATTAATGTTAACAACAGGAGGTGAGTGCTGACAGCAACAGAATCAATGCTTCCTCTGGCACAGAGGGCATTCATGTAAACAAATATGCCCTTAGGCACTGGACCATCTGCACAGGATCTCCCGTTCCAACATTCCCAGTGCTGAAATTGGGCAAAGTGTAGGAAGAATAACAGAAGGACATGGGAACTCTACTTGCACCACCCTAGACACAGAGGGAGCAGACAGGACACCAAACTGAAGTTGAGCCTTAACAAGTGTTAACACAACTTGTTCCAATACAGATGCCTCAGGCCCAGGAGAAACCTAGAAGAATGAAAAGCTGTATCTGATGCTGTATGTGTGGAAAGGAAGTGGGAAAGATCCTACCCTGAGGAGAAGCTTTCCACTCTCTTCCTTGTAACGGAGTCCATTTGTCCTGACAAGTTCTACCATAGTGGAGAAGTAGATTTGAATGGATTAACCAATGTGGAGGGTCTTGGTCAAGGTGAGAAGTTGCCATTGGAACCTCAGCTAGGTAAAGCTTTTCCAGGATGGCCATTTCAGATTAATGAATTTTTCATTTCTCCTTTCCCTTTTGTTGTTAATCAAGCTTGTCCTTATTGCTGGTTCTGTAGTTCTTATTTTTTTCTCATTATTTCTTACTTTCTCTTACTCTCTAGGCTGTCTAGACTTAAGAAGGCCACTAAGAACCAGCTTATTTCTTTTGTCCAGTAGAGTCCAATAGGTGCACTTTCTACATAGTTGGCAGTCAGAGTTGAAATGCTCTACCTCAAGGCACACAACACACATTCATGTGGATCTTGGGATGGTATCTTGAAAATTAATTGCACTGTCTAACTTTTTTAAAGCCAGAGGTCTTGGTGTCTGTTTCCATTTTAAGACAAGAAAATCCAACAATGCTCTAAACTAAAAAAAACTTACCCCTAAGAGTTGATCCAGTAGTCGGGGACTTGGGGGCACATCATTTATCCTTGGACCATCACATGTCTACAGTAGTGAGGAAATCATTCTGCATTGTGCAACTTATAAACAAAGTTATGGCATCCAGGTCAAAGGAGGTCATTTGGTTTTCTGCTCCTGTATGTATTTCAGTGTCTGTAGACACTGAAATACCCATTTATTTCATTTCAGTGTCTGCGGACACTGAAATACTGGCATAATATTAGAGAAATTATCTAATATTATGCCATGTTAGTTTTAGAAACTGCCGTACGGCACTTTCTGAGTGCAGGGGGTGCGTTAACTGTGCAAGCATTGCTAGAACATGCCCCTGCACTCATTCACTGTTCATGTCTGTACAGCCCTTATCAGTAGGGTGCCTTCATGAATATGCGAGCCGTGCTGCTGTTAGGGCTGTATGGACACAGACACAGTTCACTCTGTGCAGGAGTAGCACTATTCCTGAATGTAGTTTATTGAATACCAGGGTATATCTATACTATGCACTCCCACCACACCTATTGGGACCTGCTGGAATCTGTCAGGATTCAATTGTCTGCCCTGCTCCTGGGTGACTTCAAATATGCACCCATAGTGTGCCTGACCTATGCCACCTGAACATGAACGCACATAGATTCCTTGGCTTTGCCAATGGCAGTGCAGTGGATCAGCCGGTCAACACTCCTACGGCAGGTGGGAATCTCATGTACCTGGTCATAACCAACATGAGTAGCTACTGTAGCACTCCTACAGTGCCATCCCCTTGGTAATATCTGACCACATAGCCATCACTGTTCAGGTCACCATCTCCCCTGCTCACCCCCCCCTTTACAGTGTCAAACAGAATAAACTGTACACAAATGACTATTAATCCCCTCAGGGTAGGTAGAAATAGCTGTACAGCCAACTTCCCATTTGCTGAAACTAGCAGCACTGTCCAGGTCCACACCACAATACTATGTGGGCACCCACATAGCTGTATGGACTCAGCAATACCTGACAGGACAACATCATCTCCCTCAAGGTACAGTAAATGCCTGTAGTGGACAGCAGCAATACAGAAATACCATAATAGGTGGAAACAATTGCTGAATGGGCCAAGAAGGAACAGGTATCTCATTGGAAGCAATGTCACCTTGGTCTGTACAAGAAAATAAGGGCACAGGTGATGTACCCTAAGGCTGTCTTTGAGTGCAAATCGGACACATCCACCAAGGTAAATCACTAGGCCTTCCACACATCTGTCTGCAATTCCAAAGGCAACACACAAATCTGCTCTGTAGTTGTGGTCAATAACACCACATGCACATATGGCATAGATATAAGTAAACCCCCCCGTCCCACCAGTGGTATGCATGTGCATGTACACCTGCCCCCCCCCTTCATCATCAGGAAGCAGGTCTGTAATGACCTCTCAAAGGCAACACACAGAGGTCTCCACAGTCATGATACCATCCCTGGTTGCATCCCACATGAACACAGGCATGGACTCTCAGATTTATTCTGCATTGTAGTCAACCACAGCCTGAGCACCGGTGTCATCCCATCTGCACAGAGGACAGCCACTATCATCCCTATACACAAAGGTGGAGCAATCCACCAACCAAGCCAATATGATGCACATCAGCTTAACTAGCTTGCTCTGCAAGGGCATGGGAGGCAATATCAAGGACATTATGAATGGGGACATCGGCAACATCAAAATGCCTGGGCCCACACACCATGGTATTGTCAAAGGGAGATCAGGCCTGTGAAACCTGATTGACCTCTTCTGCAGTGGTCAACAAACACAGGGACGAGAGGAAGATGGTGAACAATGCTTACCTTCACCAAGCCCAATCCTCTCACACTAATCCCCAGGTGGACAGGATACATAAGCCTACACAGCTAGGCACCAACCTGTGGGTTACCAGATGGGTAGCTAACTGGCCCAATGATAGTAGCCACTCAGTCAAAGTAGTAGAACCCACCTCTAATAGTAGAGTCATCCACAATGGTGTACCCCAAGGATTGGTCTGGGGGCCTCTACTGTTTGAGATATAAGTATCTGAGGTACAGGACAATAGCAGTGGTCTGTGGCTGACAAGGTGTATGGATGCTTGCAAGCTGGTCACTGTCTTAGATCCCCCTACTGATGTGGCCATCCCCCAAGAGGCACTCACCCAATTACTGATCGGTACAATAAGCATTACCACAAACAGAATGCCAGAAAAGTCATCACTCCCCATGCTGTGGCAGATGTCATCCACACTAAGTAGGACAGTAATAATGTACTGAGCATGTAATCAGGTGTGAGGTGACTTGTGCACTGAGGTTGGTAGCAACCTAACAGTTTCCCACCATTTGTTCACCATTGTACAGAAGGCTGTTTACATGGCCTGCCTCACAGAAATGGGTATGTCATAGGTAGGATACAGGTAGTTTTAAAGTGAGGGCAGACCTCTAGAGTATTGAACAGTACTGTTGTAAAAATAGAGGCCTATGTAGTTGTTAATGGACTTTTCTTCTCTCCCTCCACCCCTCCTCTGCATCATTAATTATTATTTATATACTACGGGTATGTTGTTACCAAACCTAATGTTGGGACATGTGTTACATTATTCTTCATATAATTAATTAGTTGCATGTAAACATACCTTGCTCAAATACCATTGTTGGCAGACAGTTTTTATCATTGTTTCTGGCATGCTGTTACAATGCTTACTGTTGTTCCAGTTATGCATGTGTTCTGTTTGCTATGCAACTGTTTCACATCTGTTGTTTTGGGTTAATTGAACACCCATGCATGCCTTTATAGGTTCATAGGTTCATAGGTTGGTGCTAGGCTACCGGCATTCGGGCCTATACAAGCTTAGCCATAACAATTCCTTGACTATTTCTTTAAATCTAATATTGAAATGTTTTGTTCATGACTAACCAATATATCTTGGAAAACCTCAACACCATAGCACGTTTGGGAAGGCCAACCCCAGCGGATTCACCTGACCCACCCCATCTAGCCATGGCACTGGCCCCAGCATATCTGGGACCCACCGTGGGACTTCATCTCATGCAGGCCCTTCACCACCTGGCGGCGGACGTGGAGATGAGCCCGTCATCCACCATCAGTTCTGGGGTATGGTGCACAGTGTCATCCTCTCTGAGTTGGGTGGCCATCTGCGCCAGATGGAGGGCCATCTGGCACATCTTGAATAGCAGGATGCCCCTCCTGTCCAGCCCCCAGCACAGCCACCATCAGGGCTGTGAAGGTGTAGTCATGACTGTCTGCAGGTGGGGATATCAGTCCCACCATATCCATATGGGGGCTCATGGGCCTCTGATTCCCAAACACCTCCCTGTCCAAAGTGTTTACCCCCCACGTGTCATACACTGCTCCTGTCTTCTGTCCTATCTGTCTTGTCTGTCTCCTTACCCAACCTACCTCCCCAGACGTACCTACAATCCTTCCCCAACATCTCACTTTCACCTTAACAAAGAAAAAAGGGCATCTGTCCCCAAAGCAATCATCGCCCCATATGTAGCTGTCCATTTCACACAGGTGTCCACTGGACACATGTAATCTGGTCCAACTGGCTTGACAACACATTTCTGTTGTCCACACCCCTCTATCTGAGGTTTGAGTGTCCAAATTTGCCTCCAAATTCTGCACAGATGCACAGCTGTTGCTGTATAAGAAATGGACAGCTATGGACCTTTCCTACACCCTTCCTGCACATCCCTAGCTACCTTTCATATTGTTTTTCCCTCTGCGTGCCCCTTTTTCACCACTTTCCTATAACCTCTTTTGTTTTCTGGTGTAAGTGGGAGTAGATGAGAGTAAGTGAGTTTGCGAGATGCTAAGTGAAGCCAAAACGTATTAAGCATCTGTACGGTTACCCGCATGTTGGCATGGCTTAGCATCATGCAAACCTGTGCAAACCTGCTTAAAGCCACTTAAAACTGCTTTAATCACTCTGTCTCCATCAGCCACTGCTCTGCCTAGCAACAAAGTAATCAGCCTTGCCAAGTTTCAAACCCAGTACCCTGTACACTATAGTGAGAGCAATGTACCACTACACCATTTGAGCTGTCAGCATTTTTGATGCTTTTTCAAACATATCATGCAGTAGTCATTCAATAGTAGGGAAAAAGCTCTGTGGAATCAGTCACATTTTGTATATATACATATACAGATATATATGTATGGAAATACATATATATGAAAAATATATTAAATATATATATATATATATATATATATATATATATATATATATATATATATACATAGAGAGAGAGAGAGAGCACTATATATATATATATATATATATATATATATATATATATATATATATAGATAGATAGATAGATAGATATAGATATACATGCTCATAACATGTAGTGCACTCATATCTCAGAAACATACCTCTCAACCTGTTAGTGCAAGAAATCTGGGCAAAGACTGTAGAAATGGGGAGGCAATGGGCCACAGCTAGGGATGTATTTCAAATATTGCTCTTAGAAATGTAGAAAGTTGATTGAGTAACAGAGTTTGTTTCAGCATACATGTTCTGAAGGATATGAGGTCTGGAACGGAAATTATGTCATAATTTACTGACAGAAATCCTGAGATCATCATAGTGATTTACCAGAGAAATTAATCCTTAATCACAGGCAAAGGTGTCAAAGGAGCTTTGACCTTATTTCCTGTCTTGCCTACTTTTTGGCACTGCTAACATACATCCCTTACAATCCTAGGCCAATAAAAGTTCTGCATAAAATGTCTCTTTGCATGCTTTATGCACATATGACCTGCAAAAGGAATGTCATGGTCTATGGCTAGAAGTGCCAGATGATAGGGTCACGGGAAGTCTGGTATCCTCTGACACCAGTTCCTCACTGTCAGCCTCGGTACTACCACTCACCTCTGCCCTTGCAGTCACTCTGTCCAAGGGACCATCAGTACCTACCAGCAGCTTTGGCTTACCTTCAGTATTACTGCTAAAGGGTGGCTCCCTCCCTGAAATAGCCACCTCACCAGCCCTGGCTTCCAGGTGTGGGATCTGTCTGAGTGTCCCCTAGTCTACAGCCCCACATCCCTATTTCCAAGCCTGACTGCTTGTAACTGCATGCACACAAGGTACTGCATTAACAAAATAATTCCCTAAGATGACATTTGCAGGGATATTCTCAAACAAACCTACTTGCTTGCTTCTTTTTTCCACCCAGGGCCAGCACCACCATTAAGGTGAATTAGACATTTGCCTAGGGCTCAGATCATGAGGGGACGCAGCCGGGAGGCTTGTAGTGAGTATTAGTGGAACTCAAGCAGTGCAAATGCGTGCTGGAGTTCCACTTTAACAAAAAAAAAAAAACAAAACAAAAAAAAAACCACCATTGCTGGACTGCTGTAAAAACAGTCTGGATTAACTAGATACTGCAGGGATCAACAGGATCCATTTCAGGCCAGGGGTCCGAGTCCGATTGGACTGTTTACTCAGCAGCCAAATACGTGACGTGGCTGCTGATTAGTCCTATTGCTCTTACGCTCTCTTCCTGCTCTTTGCATTGGGTAAAGCAATGAGCGAGAGTGAGAGAGCGGCAGTGGAGTCTTCTTCCGAGGCAAGGCATGTATGAATTTTATTACTGCTAATTGAAAAATAATCCACAGACCACAATGACAGCAGATAGTTCAGGTAAGTGTGAAAAAAAAATTATGGGTTCTTCTGATTGTTTTTTTTTTTTTCAGCAGGGCCAACCAGATATACATATTGCATTTTTTTTCCTGGCAGGGTCAACCAGATATTTTTTATATTTTTTTTTCCTGGCAGGGTCAACCAGATAATTTATGTATTTAATTATTTATTATTTTTGGCAGGATCAACCAGATACTGTTTAAAATAAAAAGGTGGACTGGTTATATATTTGTTCCTTGTTTCTAACATCCTGGACCTGGAGTTTGGCAGGGTCAACCAGATCTTAGTAGAAGGCAAAATCTGCCATGGGCTGAGTGTTTTGGGGGCAGTTTATGATTTTCTAACACTCCTGGCATGGTCACCAGATACTAGTAGTAGGTAAGGTTAGGTAGTGTGTGTGTTTTGGAAGCTGTTGATGACTTTCTTTTTTTTTTAATAAACTATCCTGGCAGGGTTGACCAGATGCTAGGGATGCAATGTGTTTTGGGGACTGTTGATTTTTTTTGTAATACACTGACATGGTCAACCAGATACTAGTGGTCTGTGTGTTTTGGGGGCTGTTGATGACTTTCTTTACTATTATTATTGTTATTATTATTGTATATATACTTTTATTTAATATCCTGGCAGGACTCAAAGAGATACTAGGTCTAAAGTGTGTTCTAGGGAGCTGCTTAAAGATGACATGTTTTTCTTACCTAATATCATTTTGTAGGGGTAGTCAAGATAAATAGGACTGTTTGTCAATGTTTTGTTGTTGAAACAAACTGTACTCTTGCATGAGTACAGTGTGTATGGGTGAACTGAAGTAAGGTCACGTGCAAGTTCTTGGCTATGTGATGTGAACGAAATACAATAATGTAACCGTGGCCTCTTATTTTCATTATTTTAAACATTGTAGGCTCAAAGCATATTCTCTGGATATAGGCAGTTAGAATGGGGGCAATGCCTATGTGCAAATAGAATGACTGCAGCTCTATCTCTGCAAGAGTAATGTGCATTTTAGTGAAGTAAGATTGACTGCAAGCTCTGAACTCAAGTATTGTTTCTGTGAAAAAAAAGTATACTTAATTAATGACAGTGTTGTCTTTTTAGTTGCTGTTTTTGTTTTTGTTTTTTAACCTTGCAAGACCAGGTCATATACTGTGGTTGGGGTTGTGAATGGTGATTAGAGCTGTGTGGATGGAGCAAATGGCCCGGTTGCTTACTCTTACAGTTTTGCAAAGCTAGAATTGCAATACTTTTCTGTCTATACTTTACGATAAGTGTAAAATAATGAACAAGTTTACAAGTAATTCTTAATGTGTTATTTCATACCTGTTCATGTATATACTGAATGTTTGTTTAAAAATGTTTCTATTATGATGGAACCTTTCTTTCCGCACATATGTTGAATAGTTTTTTTTTTTTATGTGATACACTGGCATGGTCAACCAGATGCTAGTGGCCTATGTGTTTTGGGGGTTGTTGATGACATTCTTTACTATTATTATTATTATTATGATAATTATATATTTTTAATTTAATATCTTGGCAGGAATCAAAGAGATACTAGGTCTGAATTGTGTTCTAGGGAGCCATTTAAGCATGACATGTTTTTCTAACCTAATATCATTTTGTAGGGGTAGTCAAGATAAATAGGACTGTTTGTCAATGTGTTGTTGTTGAAACAAGCTGTATTCTTGCATGAGTACTGTGTGTATGGATGAACTGAAGTAAGGTCACGTGCAAATTCTTGGCTATGTGATGTGAAAGAAATACAATAATGAAACCGTGGCCTTCTATTTGTGTTATTTTAAACATTGTAGGCTCAAAGCAGATTCTGGGTAGGCAGTTGGACTGGGGGCAATGCTTATATGCAAGTAGAATGATTGCAGTTTTGTCTTGCTTTGCAAGAATAATTTGCATTTTAGTGAAGTAAGATCGACTGCAAGTATACTTAACTTAATGACAGTGCCTTCTTTTTTATTGTTGCTTTTGCTTTTGTTTTTAACCTTGCAAGATCAAGTCATATACTATGCTTGGTTGGAATGGAGATTGGGGCTATGTAAATGGAACAAAAGGCCCAGTTGCTTACTGTTACAGATCTGCAAAACTAGAATTGCAACACTTTTCTGTCTGTACTTTATGATACATGTAAAATAATTGGCAAGTTTACAAGTAATTCTTAATATGTTATTTCATATCTGTTCATGTATATACTGAATGTTTGTTTAAAAATGTTTCAAATATATTGGAACTTTTCTCCCCACACATATGTTGATTTTTTTTTAACTAAAGCTGTTTGCAGAAACCCGGGTAAACAAAATTAAAATAAATAAAATGATCAACACTGGAGAAGTGAACATTGGCATCAGGCTGGACCAACGACCATGAATCTCGGTGAATGATTCACCAGGTTAGTAAAATAACAGATTTCATTACAACAGCACTGCACATGTAGACACTTGGCTGATCACAGCATACACTGCTTATTTTTTGTTATAAGAGCATCAGATATTCCGTAACATCAAGATGGCAGTGGAGCTAGATTGTAATTGTATGCACTTCTTGCATGGACATCCTTAGTAGGCATATCACAGGGCCACAGTTGTAGCCCAGGTGCACATGCTTGCTTTCATGAGTATTTTACTGCATATTCAATTGGTAGACTAACATTATGATGTTATTTGTAGAAGCTGGGGTACAGGGCAATGCTGACAGTTTTGCCTATATTGACATTAATGGCAAGACAGTAGTGCTTGGGTCACAGTCTGATGGCACAGTGGCCTCACTTACAGATGATGCTGATGCTGTACAGTCTAGGTGTTCACTGTCCACAGTGGGGGGGGGTGTAAATTCCACTCTTGTAGCAGAAGAAGAATGCCATACATCACAGCAATATGCTTTATTGCAGAATATACTGATTTTAGTGTTTATTTGCAGCCAGTTGTGAAATATCATCTGGCCCGTTAATTCATGATTTCCTTACTAAGGTGAAAGGAGGGCAGGGCATGGGTCAGCAGGACAGAAAAACAAGATGGAAGTATAGGAGGTCTGAGGTCATAGTAGGGCTCATTATTTGATGCATACTGCTGTGCAGACCTGAAGTTCAGATTTCTATTTCTATCATTTTTTAATGATTTTTTTATTTTTAGTTTTAATAGCTCTATGCATGCCATTGCCAGATATTGTGTAGATGAAGTTTGTGTGTGTGTATGTGCATGAACATTAGCCTGTGTTTGCGTGTGTTTGTGTGTGTGTGTGTGTGTGTGTGTGTGTGTGTGTGTGTGTGTGTGCTTGAATGTGCATGAACATTAGTCCGTATGTGTGTGTGTGTGTGTGTGTGTGGTGTGTGTGTGTGTGTGTGTGTGTGTGTGTGTGTGTGTGTGTGTGTGTGTGTGTGTGTGTGTGTGTGTTTGTGTGTGTGTGTCTGTGTGTGTGTGTGTGTGTGTGTGTGTGTGTATGTGTGTGTGTGCTTGAGGTCTGCAGTAGGTTGCACTGCATGGTTCTGATAGCAGCAAATTGAAATACATTACTGTGCTTATATAATTACTTATTCATTTGATCACAGTCGGACATTTGAACTATACACAGTCAAAAAAGTGAATAAAATTACTAGGTATGGGGGGGGGCATCTGTGGATGAAAGTGACTGATTTTGCTGTTATTAGCTCATTTTTAACAGTCATTATTCTGGCTTTGAAGTACTGATGAATATTTACATGAATCAAGTTTGAAAACTTTACACTGGCTACTGTTTGTCTGAAACAAAGTTGAAGTACACTAGTGTAACATTATTTTGTAATTATAGGTAGTCATCTGTGGTGTATGTATTTAACAAAGCAACTATAATTTCTGGGTATGGGGGATTTCTGTGGATGAAAGTGACTGATCCTGGTGTCATTTTCTCATGTTAAACAGTCATTATTCTCACTAAGCAGGACTCAAATTACTTTACTGTGTGTAATGATTGTGTGAAAAAAAAGTTGAAGTACATTTCTGTGGCACATCACTATCATTTCAATTCAACTACTGAAAACAGAAATATTCTGCAATGCATGCAAACCCTCTACATAGCAGTGATTTCTGGGTCTCCCTGTAAGTGGGTACCTAGCAAAATGATAAGTGTTGATGGTTACCCCAGCTGCATTTTTCAGTATGCATTTTTTTAAATGATGGTACACCTCTTTAGTTCTCTGGTTACTTCTGCTGACAGTGATCTCTTGAACATTGTTTCCCTTGATTTCATTGTTTAATGCTTGTGGTATCTGAACAATTAGATTACAATCTTTGGTTGATGCTCATTTTTTTAAGTTTTGCTTCTTAGAGGGTATTCCACAATAATCATGGAAATGAAAGCAGTTTTTCTATTTGGTATGCAAATTTTATGATAATTAGTTGTCCATATTCTTTGCTGGATGTACCTGCCTTTTGAGATCCTTTACCCAGATTTTTGATGACTGCAGGTTAAGTGGTACAAAGAATACTCTGCATCTGATTTTGGTATACCTACCATACTGTAGCCTCACAAGGGTGCAGTTTGCTTCAGACATGCAGGTGGCACTTAGGATCAATAAGCAGATATGCTAAAGTATCATCAGGCAAAATCTGGTACTACCTATTCCAACAGTGAGCTGATTGCTCTGTTCTGTGGCTTTTGTGAGGCATAATTTAACACTACCAGCAGATGTGTGAAGATACAGAGTCCAGATATTCTGCAATGGATGGTGGCACACACCACTTCCATGTACTCCATGCAGAAGATTGTCAGTGCCATTATCACTACCCTGACTCAAGGACTTAGGTCAGAGTAAGTATGTTTTCAGTGTTGCCAGGTAGGGAGGCCTTAATATGGTTTGTAGACCTCTCCTGTTTAAGAACTGCATTACACTCTGTCACTCCTTATCATTGGCAGTGTGACAATACCTATTCTCCAATGGCAGGGTACATCATAGGCAAGCTCTATCCAGGTCATTCTCCCACAGTTGCACACCATCCCTTCATGGGAGTTTCTAAGTCTTACTGCCATAAGTGAGTGAAACAACTTAAGGTCATAGCCATGTAGTGGCACCTTAACTCCTTAGTAGAAGAATACAGTGTAGCCCTCATCTCATCTCAGCAGCCCAATGTTTACCTCTTGGAACTTGCTGTCCTTACCCAATGTGTGTGAACAGATATTCAAATTTGTGTCCCTCGGTGTCTCACATAATGATGACTGTAAACAACACCACCCTTGCTCCTCTGTGTATGTGTATATGGAGATGTCTGATGCACAGCATGGCCTGATCATGTACTGACCAGCATGCCTGATATTAATATTGCATGCAATCATTCTTATTTTGTGTGACACTGCTCCCTTATTATATGTTTTGCAGGAGACATAGTTATGAAACAGATGTCAATGGTTTGTCTGTCCTGTCATACATTGTGCCTTTTCTGTCTGGGGAGTGTTGCATAACTGCTGCTTGCTTCTCTTCCAGCAAACTTTTGTCAGCAGATGATATTACTGTGCCTTCCATGCTAGTCGTGTGTGCATGGTCTAACTGTACCCATAAAATGGGACTGTTCTACTTGTTTCTTCAAGATTATGCTAGCATGGCATATTCTAGAAATATCCAGCAGGCTGTGGTAGGATCAGAACGCAGTGGCCAGAGCCGGACAAATACAAACTATGTAATATTATGGATTTCACAGCGTGTATGTGTGTGTGTGTGTGTGTGTGTGTGTGTGTGTGTGTGTGTGTGTGTGTACATGTGTTGTGTTGTACTGGAGTTCTGCAATGCTGTGTACATTCTGTACGTGTGCTATTAGCCAGGGTTTTAGCATGTATCTAGCATTACCTGGAACTCAGTAACAATATGTGTGAATAGTTAGCACATTAGGATATACTAGATATGTCGCAGTTTGCATTTAATTTCATCACAGTGCATGTACATACCATCTAGGTAGGTCTGTAGAATATCTCCTTTATATATATATATATATATATATATATATATATATATATATATATATATATATATATATACCATAAATGTGTGAATCATGTGGGGGGGCTTCCCTACACATTGAAGAGTTACTTTTGTATGAGTGTCAGGTGCCCGAGACACAGGATACTGAGGAACAGAATGCCAATTGCTGTTTTCCATAGTAAATCACTGCTGGCGTGAGTTCTAATTATGTGATAAATGTGTTTCTTTTGTTTTGGGACATTTTCTCTTCTTCATGTTTCTGCAACCAAGAATAAGTTGATATCTATATATCTATCTATAGCTATATCTACACACACACACACACACACACACACACACACACACACACACACACACACACACACACACACACACACACACACACACGCACACACAGGTTCGAGGTGTTTTTGTGTGTGTGTGTGTGTGTGTGTGTGTGTGTGTGTGTGTGTGTGTGTGTGTGTGTGTGGTTCCCTCAGTATCAGAGAGGGCAGTTTAGTAGTTTAGTTTCTTACCCTTTTGTGTTTTGGACATTAGTTTTCAGTGCTGTGGCACATGAGGTTTTTGGCATTTGAGTTTCAGTAGTGGAACACGTCATGGGGAACTGCCTGAGGGCTCTGTGAACTCATTGGTTAGAATTCCACATGCATCTCATTATACCTGGCAGTTCATCAGTTCATAGAACAGTAGCCTTTCCTATTCACAGACCTATGTGACTGTGGATTAGATGGGTCTTAATCGTTACATGTAAATGGTGTGCAGCACCCAATATCTCTGGGGACTGAGTGATATTACTGAAAACATTCATTGCAATGGCTCTCTCTTCCAATGTGCTAGGAAACCAGATATGCTCATCCATATTTATTTATTTATTTACGCTTTATTCATTTACACTTTGTTGTCTGTATTATTCCCACTAGACCAATGGCTTCTCTTCAGGGGAGACCCACGGTGGTATTAATACTGACTGGGGATATTTAGCCAGAGCACCAGGGAACTTCAGGTATATTTCAATTGGTCCATGGACTAAATTGTTGAAACTGACTTGATCAAGACCACAAGACTGACAATTTACTTCATTGACCCTTTTGACTGAGATTATGATAAAGTGGGGATTGGGGAATGTGTCCTTTTCCCCAGTTTAGTTTGCTCCTGGACTTGATATATATAATTAGCGGGGGGGGGTTGTGGAGGCCTGCTCCCCTGCAAAAAAAGTTTGTTTTATTTTGGTTGCTGGTGTTATTTGGGTTGTTAACATTGATCAATTAACTAAATTGTCAATCATGTGGCTTCACCATGTTGGTTTTAACAATTTAATCCATCAACCAACTGAAATAGACCTGGAACTTCTCCTATTCTTTTTGAAACATGCATGCCTGTCCTCATTCCTGATGCAGTGATGGGCAGAATGAACAGTGCAATGGAGGAGTATGGTAAATGAAAGCAATTAAGCATTCTGAAATATAATTCAATCAATTTGGATGCAGAAAAGGAAGAAAAAAGTTGTTTGGATGATATTAAGAGTGATGTTCTGGATGTTATAAATGGTCAGTGTTTAGCTGAACCAAGTATTAGAGATCAAAAACAGAAGGAAATTAAAATTACAGAAGTACTGCCAGGGGGTTTGGAAGATGATTTACTGGTCAGGAAGTTTAATCTGGAAGATCTGGCTGAGGACTCAGCAGTTTCCTGGTTGGAGATGGCAAACAAGGTATTTGGTAAAAAAATGAAGCAGAGACTGTGCAGTTGGAGCATACTCATTTTGTGGGAAATTCATATGCAGAGGTTTTGAAAAAGAATACAGAATAAAATAACGTAGTGGGACAATTAAATACTGGAGAAAAATATGTTGTAATGATCAGAACTAAAAGTGATACTAACATAGATACATATGGGGACATTTAGTTGAACCTTCGGGATTTAAAGCACCAGACATTCATTCCTTTATATATCTGGGGAGACAACTTTTTCAATGTGTCTTTTGAAACTGAAAGCATTTTTTTTTTACTTTTTGGAAGCAAGTGAGCTAAATTACATTATTTCTAAAAAAAATACATTAACTAGAAGAATATCTTTCAAATTTTTATTTGAAGTTGAAGATGTTGACATAATAGGATGTCTAAAAAAGTATGTGAAATGGTTAATGGCTTTGTCAAAGAGAAAGATAAGAGAGGTTTATGGAATGGTGGGTTGGCCAGCCCAAAAAATGTTTTACCTTTTTTAGAGGTGAGTTGTCTCATTTGATTCAATCTTGTGATAAAAACTGTTATAATATTTTAGGGACAAGAGGCATATAGCAATAAATTGTAAACATGTGTGTATAATATGTAAGGTAAAGGGACATTTTTTCAATTATAAAAAAAAGTTGATGAAAATATTGTCACAGAAAATGAATATGAAGAGAGTGATAGTGGTTTATGTGAAATAGAAGTAAAAAAATAGGATGGTGTAGATATTATAAAAGAAGGTTTATGCCAAGGGGAGTTATTCAGATAGGGCTGCAAGAAGTAGAAATTGAAACAGAAAATGTGTTTGATGTTTTGAATATAGAAAATGGTATTTCAGGCAATGAAGTTGGATCTCGCAGAAGTAAAGTTAAAATAGGAGAAAGAGAATTTAAAAAGTTAAGTTGAAGAATAATCTACCCAACGTTGAAAAAAGGAAAGGAATAATTTTAGGGCTGTTTCTTTTAAATGTTAATAGTACTGTAAATGAGGTAAAAAGAATGACTGTGTTAGAATGATATTAAGTGGTACCCATTTTGTACCTGTAAAAGGGCATCTTCAAGTGGAAAAGTTAAGGATGGTGTGATTTAGAATTGGGAATGCAATATGTGAAGGTGTGGTAATTTTGTGTAAAAGTCCAGTCAAAGTATTAGATGTTTGTATGTTAAAGGGCAGAAGACTGGCAAATTTTGATATTAGATGGGGAAATTAAGTTTATAGAATAACTGGCGTTTATGCAAATACAGGAGTTAAGAAAAGAAGTTTGTTTTTTCAAGAATTAAAAACATAAGCAATTTTTCAATATGCAAATCATTGCTATGGGTGATTTGAATGTGAATTTGAGGAATGATGAAAGAAAGAAAGAAAGAAAGAAAGAAAGAAAGAAAGAAAGAAAGAAAGAAAGAAAGAAAGAAAGAGAAAAAGAAAGAAAGAAAGATAGGTCAGGTTGTTAAGGTAATAAAACAGGATTTAGATTGTTGAAAAATGAAGGTATAGGAAAAGAAAAAAATGGACTTATAGAAGGGTGTGAAATGGATTATTTTTGATTTCTGAAAATATAAAAGAAATAGAATATTGGGTTATTTCTAGTGTTTTTTTCTGATCATTTAGCTATTTAGATAGAGATATCAAAAATAGGGATGCAATCATACAAGGTGAAGGAATAAGAAGGTACACAAGGGAATTTTTGAAATAGGAGCTTCAACACAAACGTGTCTTATTTTGGAAGCAATGTGCTACAGTGATATAATTTTACAATAAGTGCACAAATTTGTGGTTAACATTTAAGAAGTATAAGGATTTATAATTAGATTTACAGGTTTATGACAGACATTTGAAAAATAAATATTATGCTAGGTTATGGGATCAAATGAATAATTTTAAAAAGAAAATAATACAGAATATTTTGATAAAGAGTGGCAAGACAGTGGTGCAGTGGATAGCATTGTTGCCTCACAGCAAGAGATCCTCTGGTTCGATACATGGCTGGAGTGTCTTCTGTGTGAAGCTGGCATGTCCTCCTTGGGTTTCCTCTGGGTGCTCTGGTTTCCTCCTTTATTCCAAAGACATGCAGTAGATGCGCTAGACAGTGTAAATTGGCCATAGATGTGTGAGTGTGTGGTATGGGAGAAGAACAGCGACAGTGCTAGCCACCTGGTGGTGTGAACCTTGGGTGTAGGTGATTATCACTGTTGAAGTGACACCTTGACCCCATGTGTAAAAATGGGAAAAGGGCTTGTGGATGGATGGGTGCATTTTGATAAGGACTGTGAACTGTATAAGGAAAATCAAAATGAAGTGAAAAATTATTATTTAAACAAAGATATTTCTTAAGAGGGGAAAACCAAGAAGTATGCTTTATTTAGGACAGCCATTTAAAAATTATATTAGTATTACAAGAAGTGTGATAAATGAAAATGGGAATTGGATAAAACAGTAAAAGAAAAGGCATGGGGGCATGAAATGGAAGGTTAAGAAATTGTCAGTGAGTTTTTGTAGAGCAAGATAATATTAGATGAGTTAGACAGTGTGCTTAAAATATTAATGTTGAATCTGTGTCAGACAAAGCTGGAACAGTATGTGATGCATGTAAATAAAAGGATATGTAGCAAAATAATTGTCTTTGGATATACTAAATGAATGGTTAGAGAAGTTTTTTTGTGAGGATATTACCCAATTTATTTGTAAAATGAAAATGTGATAAAATATTATGAATTGGAGGCCTTTTACCTCAATTAATGCTAATTATAAGATTTTTATGCAGATGATGATGAAAAGCAAGTTTGTAAAGATTTTAGGTAAGTTATTTTATCAAGAAGATACGGAGTTAAAGATAATAAATTAAGACATTTGTTGCCTATTGTTAAGAAGTTGTTGATGAAGCTATACCTAAGGGGTAAATATAAATATAATGGTAGGGAATATGAGTAAGGTATTTGAAAGGATTGAGCATTGTTGTTTTTGGGATATTTTGCAGATGCATGGTTTAAGCAGAAATGCCTATGAGTGTTTAAATCAGCATATAAATCAGTGGAAGCTAAAGTGTCAGTTAATGGTTGGATAAGTGAGAGTGTAAATGCTGTTAAATATGCTGACGATACTATTGTGACAAAGAAGGGGAGAATGGACGAATAAAGGTTTATTTTGTTTAAAAGAATTGTTGAAAGTTGTAGGCTTAGAGTTAAATGAGGAAAAAAGTCTGAGTTTTGAGATAATGTAGAAAATGAAGGTGTAAAATTTAATATGAAAGATATTTCCTTGTTAGGACTAAGGTTTGGTAGTTCAGAGATAGTGACTGAACACTGGGTGCAGGTTATAGATGAATTAAAATATATTAAACATTTCTAGGATTTTAAAATGTCTTTTAAAAAGAAGGTATATTTGATTAAGTCAATTATAATGGGGAAATTGAGTTTGTGGCAGGAACATTTAAGAATTCAGAAGAAAAGGAGAAAAATATGTTACAAATATTGTGAGTGTGTGTGTGTGTGTGTGTGTGTGTGTGGGTCAAGATTATATCCCGGAAAGTCAGAAATCATTTATTTGCCAGATGAGAAAGGGGGTTTAACGCAGACAATAATTTTTTAACAGTAGATGTCTGCGATTTATATACATCTATTCCACATCACATGGGTATAGAGTGGGTTACTGAATTTATTAGATCAAAAGGAGTAAGTGACTCAGAAAAAAGATTAATCGAACAACTATTAGGCATTGTCTTGGAGTACAATTTTTTTGCATTTGACAACAATATATACTTACAAAAGTTGGGGTAGCTTTGGGGTTCCCATGTGGAGGCAGTTTTTCCAATTTAGTCATGGCATACTGGGAACATAAGTTTGTCCTCAAAAATGTTCACTTAAAAACTAGTATTTCTTTCTATCCATGCTACCTGGATGATATTTTTCTTATTATTATAGGTGGAAATGAGGTAGCAAAAGAAATAGTTAAGTACCTTAATGGAACAACTGAATTTTTAAAATTTACAAGTGACTATCAAGAGTCCAGTATTAGCTACCTTGATGTTGAACTATCTAAAGATATTCAAGGACAACATTACACAGCAAAAATTTATAGAAAGAGTACATACTCAAACTCACTCTTGCATTTTAGTAGCTCGCACCCCCTTCACCAGAAAAAATCTGTGATTAAGGGGCAATTAGTACGGGCAGCAAGAATGATCACTATGCAGAAAGATTTTATAGCAGAATGTGAAAATTTGAGTAATATGTTTATGCATAGGGGTTACCCAACTGAATTAATTCACAACATAACTATCGAAGTCCAAAGGAAGTGGGAGAAAGGAATATATAAACCAATTTTAAATAAAGGAACATGGTTAGTACCAACAAACTTAGAGTTAATTACAACTCAAGTACCATCTGAAAGTATTGAGGACACTAATACCCCACATAACTACCCCACAATTAGATCTGGATCTAATATTATCACAATGAATGGAAATATCAGTTTTGTTTTAACATTTAACTTAAAAGCCAAAGAAATTATGGGCATCTTGAAAAAGAACTGGCATTTATTTGCAACAGACAGAGAAATTGTTCAAAAAGTAGGAACATCTCCAGTGATTACATATATGAGGGGAAAAATGACAACACAATGGTATAAACAGGACTGTAGGTATGTCAAGATGTGAGATGTGTAACTACTGTAAATATATAGATAGTGGAAATAAATTTTCGATCAGAGATAGAAATTACACAATCAAAAATAGATTTAACTGTAATTCAAGTACAGTGGTTTACATAGCCCAATGCCAGATATGCCCAGCCTTCTATGTGGGCAAAACTGATATTATATTGCGAGATAGTATTTATGGCCATACATATGCAATCAGTAGATGTAAACAAGACAATGCCTTGGCTAAACATTGCATGGAGTACCCCAACCATTCATTCAAGTTCAAAGTAATTGAACAAATTCCAGATCAAGAAAATAAAGTACAAACTATGACAAGAGGAGGTTCAAAATCCTTATTCTTAGAGAAAATAGAATTACTGTGGCAACTGCGATTAGACGCATGTAGACCACCAGGTCTAAATGAAGTATATTCACTAACTTGTATATTAAAATTAAGAAACTGGTTACGTTAAGGGTAGAAGTAAGTATAAATTAGTTATACATAATAAAAACAAAAGTATAATTCCCCCTTTCTGTATATTTGTTTTAAATTTTGTGTACATGATGGTGACAGTACGCATACTAGTACTGTCACGTTTAACACCATATATCATACACTAAAACCATCAATCAAGATTGTTTACATATAACTCAATATATACACATATAAGGCTTTTTCCTATTGTTTATGTATGAAGCATATAGAATAATGTGCTAGGTTGGGCAGTAGGGCGAGACACTCATACCTTGGGATAATATTAGGTACCAATAAACAATGTGCGAGCTGTCATCATTATTGTTATCATCATTATTGTTATCATCATTATTGTTATCATCATTGATAACTATAACTATGGGGCCAGACCAATAAGATGTCACAAGCGTTCACACAACCCAGTAAAGAGTTTTAACTTTTTTACGAATTTTATTGATAACAAAGTTTTATAACGTGGTACAATGTTGTTGAATGACTTATATAACATTTATAACACTAAGATAAGAAATGGTTTTTAAACCATTAAAGGGTTAATGTTTAGTGGAATTTTAATCATGTGATTTCAGCACCATATTTAAAGTACCATGTTATGGTGTGTTAGTATCTGAAGAAGTCTGTTTACTTGTGCAGACGAAAAGCGCTTAATACTACACCAGTTCTATTGTTTTATTCTTTTACTGTGGACAGCAGCAGTTGTGCTGCATTGTCGTGTTTGCTGTGGATAAATTAAATACTGTTTGGTTTCACGTTGGTGTTGCTCCTGTGGCGTTCTTTGTACATTCAACAGTTTAACTTTTCGTTTTAAGAGAAAGGGGGTTTTGGTTTAATTCATTCCATTGTATCTGGAGCTTCTTTAAAATTATATTGTTTTTAAGAGAAAATATAGATATGGCAGATACATGTATTGCTGAAAGAGTTAAGATAAAATATCAATTTATATGGGAAACAGCTACAAAGGAAAGGGAAAAGGTGGATAATGAAAATATGTACGTTAGAAAGTATTATGATAGAGTAATGAAGTGGAAAACGAATATGAATAATATTGAAAGTAAAAGAAGAAATTAGTATGACAAAATAATGCAGGAATTTTATTATGTTTACCCATGAGAGAATTTAGATGGTGATGTTATTAAGGCAATTAAGGAAAGTTAAGGAAGATGTAGCGACATTATGGTTTGTCAGAATTTCTTATTAAAATTGTCCTTCAGCAAACTTCCAGTTAAAGGAAGTATGCTGTATTAAGTTTAAAGTGCCAGGCTATGTTTATTTTGTAAACAAGAAGAGATGTCAAATTATACATTATTAAAGTGTGACAGAGTTAAGAGAATTTAGAAGGCAGTATGTTTGTTTGTTTGTGTCTTTCGGCTTTTCCCGGTTAGGGGACGCCACAGTGGAACCCCAGTCCGCTAATGATTGGCACTAGATTTTTACGTGCTGGCTTGCCAGGCCTAACGCACAACCTTCAACGAAGGAATGCCCATTCATGTATGTCGCCACACAAAAGACGCTCTAACTGAGAATCGAACGGGCAATGTCTAACTGTGAGGCGACAACGCTACCGCAGCACCACCACCGCAGTCCTTTTAGAAGGCAGTATGTAAAGAAGTTTATTTGAAGGTATAGGTGATGATGAAAATATTGATATGAATATAATTTTGTATGGGTATTATTAAGGAAAGGTTGAAGGGTATAGGTTCATAGGTTCATACTAGGTTAATGACAACCAGGGTCTTTAAAAGCCTAGCTGTGCAACCCATCCCAGTTTTGTCTCAGAGTTCCTTCAATTCCTATATGGTGGGGTATGTTACTAAAGAGGTAGCTAATGGCTATGTGTGTGTGTGGGGTATGTTATCTGGGGATTAATTTGCTTACTGTTGACCTTCTGTCCATCGGAAGCATGGGGGCCAGAACAGGAGTGATTTTGTAATTTCCTGTTCAATGATCAAGGCTTACTTTGAACAGGGTCAGGGGTGAACTCTGCTTCACATAGATGGGTTGCTTATTACATAGCATGGGGATCCTTTGAGACACATATAGGTCCCTCCAGCAGGTTCTATTTATGTTGCAGCAAAGTTCAGGTACTTGGTTCTAGTGTTTCTGGTGTTGTTTGTCTTGGATGAGCAAGAAATCCATCAGAGCTGGATTCAAGGATGCCTTATATGCTAGGCATATATCACCTCTCAGGCACATATATGAGACTGAGTACAGAGATAGGACCTTAAGGTGATCTGTGTTGGACAGGGTATTCATACCCAGAATTCTCCTGATGATGAACTTCTGAGGCTGTTCCAGCTGTTACAAGTGCCTGGCTAGGTACATGTCAAAGGGGGGCATTATACTCAATGATGGGTTTGATAAGGGCTAAGTAGTGTGGTACTATTACTTTCTTGGACCTGGATGCCATACCCTTGCTTATGATTTACGTGAAATAAAATGATTTTCTTACAATCCTGGCTATGTGTTGGTCCGATACCATATTACTGCTGACATATGTTCTCAGATCCCTAATTAAGGGATCAGCTCTTTGGGGTGTTTTAGCAATGAAATAATTAACTTTGGTGGACAGTTTCCCAAAGGGCATTATAATGCATTTCTTTCCATTGAGTTTTCATCTGTGGCTTTCACAACAGTAATTTGTTGTGTTAGACCCCCTTGAAGAATGTTGGTGTCTTGGGGGGAATCTATGATAGCTCCCAATTTGCAGTCATCTGTGAACTTGGTGAGACAGAGGCCTTTGACATTAGCCTTTACTTCAAAAAACAGATGCTAAACAGGAGTAGGCCCAACACAGTGCCCTGGGGTACTCAGCTGGTGACCAGTGTCTTGGTGGAGGTGGTCTCACCGATCCTAACTTCTTATGTCCTATCTGTGAGTCAGATTGCAATCTAGTAAGCTATGTAGGGATTTATGGCTAGTTTTGAGAGTTTGTCAACAATACCTGAGTGGAGTATTGCGCTGAATGCCTTGGCCAGGTGAAGGTTGGTGTTATGCACCCTTTTTCCCTCATCTATAGTCATGGTGACCCTCTCTAAGAAGTCTACCAGGTTAAGTAGGCAAGACCATCCCTTAACAAAGCCAGACTGGGCTGGGTCCAGTATCTGTAGGTTGCCAATGTTCTTGTTAAACACAAAAAATATCCACTGCTCCAACAGACAAATGTCAGTACCAGGAAATGGCAACAAAAAACAAACATGCATTGAATGAATTAAGTAGATTAGAGTTCAGTGTTACTTTAATTGCAACAGCACTGGGATGGTGTACATAAGTATCTGTGTATGCGATACCTTTTCTATTGGAAAAACAGACAGAAGTCTAAAAAAATGTATAAACACGTATATGACATTTCCCATAATATTGATACCAATTCTTTAGCTAAGCATGCTAGAATTTGTGCTAATAGTTAACATTTTCTGTACTGCAACAAGTGCACAAAAACCCAAGAGGTGGACAATGGGAAGATTTGCTTGAATACATAGATATTTTGGCAATTGTCACTGCAAGCCAGCAAACTACCTGGCTTGAATGAATTAATTTCTATTACATCTGTCTTGGAATTAAGATAAGCTTAATTGTGAATATTTTACTTGTTTTGTATGTATATGGTTTTATTTGCTATTATATGAGGTGATTTATTTACTGTATATGCAAAATCAGATGTGTTTGGTATTGTCATATTTATTTATTATTTTATTTATTTGACATTTGTTGACCGGGTGTATCGGTCTGAGCTGAAGCCTTTTTTAAGTGGAGGCCCAGGGAGAAAAGCTCCACAGCTAATACACAAAAATGTTACAACAGTACAGCTCCAGAAATGATAAACATCATTGTTTCAAAAGTTAGATTCTTAAGACCATACAAAGTAATTATAACAGTAATTAGTCTAGTGACAAAGTTACTATAATAAGCAAACATACATCACATAGCACTTTAGGAACAAAATAGGTTATATACCTTTAAAAGTTTTATATGAATTAGGATGTCTTACCCCCTTTATTATGTTAATTGGGTGTTAGTTGATGTCTTTAATGGTGTATAAAAGCAGTTTGTAGTTTGTAAGTTAATTAGTTCTGAAGAAGTCCTGTTGGTTATAGGAAGAAAGCACTCAACTCATTCTATGGTTTAATAAAAATTCTAAATCATTCAGTGTGTGTTTGTTTTTGGAGCCAGTTCCTGGTACTGAGGTTTGCTGCTTGGGGCAGTGGATATTTTTGGTGTTCTTGGTGACTGCTGCTGCCCTCACCACCTCGTCTACATATTGTGGTTTTTGGCTATTAAACTGGTGATGGGCTTTGTTGTGTGATGTTAATGATAGAGCACTTGAAGCAGGAAATATTACAGCACCAGGTGTTCTTCTGGGTGAATTAATCCGATTGGTTGGTCTGCTGAGTCAGTCTTTGGTTTTGACCCCTATTGGCTCTCTGCACTCCACAGAGTTTTCTAATATCCCATTTAACCAGGAAATATTGGTTAAAGTCGACAAGCCGGAAAGACTTGCAGTCTCTATGATTTACCATCGGAGTTTTTCAATGAATTAAACAGAGCAAATACTTATTCTTTTTGTGAAATGGGTTGAACTAACACTATCAAGCAATGTTTTGAGGACACAGGTGACTTACATTCTTGGCTTAATACTGATTTTAGTTTTAATACATGTGTGCAAAACAAAGGTTCTTTGTCTTATTTAAGTAACATCATGGAATGCAAATGCTTACTTTTGAAGTACTGGACTTTTAAGTTTAGATAATATGTATTTAAGGGACTTTATTGCAAGGAAATTGGTCCCAAAAGGCTTACGGGTGTTTAAATATCTGAATAATGTAGCACCTGGAAGTCATTTTAATTTGGAACTAGTCCATATGTTTGACTGCTGGGGGTTTGAACTGATGTGTTCTATCATTTTACATAATGAACAGCTTATGGAACAACTACTGATAGATACTGACTAACACTATTCAAAAAAATGATCATTTATGGTGGAAGAGTATAAACATACATTTTATCGGATTCACTTTATAATCTCGAAATACTGAAATATTGAAAACTCACAAACCCGAAAACCAAAACCGTGAAATTCAAAACCGCGAACGTCAACAAAACACTACACCACACATACAAACACAAATACACGTACCTCCCGACACTACAAGAAAGCAAAACACACACAAACACAACAAAACAAACACACACACCTACCCTTCCTATAAGCTGCACCTCCCCACACCTCCACTACTTAAATATGCTAACTCCGAGACCGCACAAAACACTGAAAGACAGAAAACCCACCACCACACATTCTACAATTTGGTCTTGAAATACTGAAATCCGACATTTCAGTATTTTGAGATTCCAAAGGGAACCCATTTTATCAGATGTTTGATGATGTGGATAATAAATGCGCTGTATCAAAGAACCATAAAATTTCCAAAATGGAGAGGGACAAGAAAGATTGTAATAATAATAAAGTATAACCAACACCAAACATTAGCAATTTTAGTAGTAAAGCTGATACAGCATTAAATAAAAAGACATCCATATTTTCAAGAAACATGAACTCCATGCCCACTTACAAAGGATCTCCATTTCAACTTGAACCCCAACCCCAAGTACACTTTAGAGTCCCCCCCACTGAGACGCTCCACCCAGTTGTATCACATGGAAGAACATTGCAGGGAATTTATGTCCAATTACCGGACCAATCACAGCTGAGGAGGAAGAAGGGGCATAGGGAGAGGAAAAAGTTAATTAAGGATAAAAGTTGTGTAGTGAATAACATCATTACCCAGAATGGGCTTATTTTTGAACAAGACAATTTCAAAGTGTATAAATGTAGTGATATTACTTTGGATGATACCCATTTCTCAATTTTTAAGAAAGGGTTGACATTTGCACCATCTTGACCTTTTAATTTATGTAGAACTTTAGCTGACTTTAAACGTTTCCTTAGGAAACTTAA
Organism: Protopterus annectens; assembly: GCF_019279795.1. NCBI lineage: Eukaryota > Metazoa > Chordata > Ceratodontiformes > Protopteridae > Protopterus > Protopterus annectens. The sequence goes on from NC_056728.1 coordinate 263,448,032, forward strand.
TTTTGAGATTCTTTTTGACACTGGTTTACAGAATCATCATGAGTTGTTGTGAAAGAAAAATATTTTTAACCCTCCACTTCATCCCATGTTACAGAATTTTGAATGCTTCATAGAGTTAGAACTGAATATGTTGTAAAAAAAAAAGGACAGGAAGTATTTCAATATGGTCCAGATTAGAGAGAATAACTTTAAACAATTTAATACATAATCCCGAGTTGCGGATTGTGAAACCTGACAAAGGTGGTGGACTTGCAAATATGGATTCTGTAGATTATTCAGATAGGAAGTTGAATTTATTATATCAGGGTGATACTTAAATGTGTCTAGGAGTAAGGTTAATTTTTCATATCAGAAGATAGATTTGTTACTACAAGATTATTGATGCAGAAAGTTATTGATGTATCCACATTTGATTTTCTAACTAATAAGCACCCATGCATCCCATCTATTTTTGGAATACCTAAAGTACATAAAAATATCAACAACCCACCCGTGCAACTGGTTGTCACAGCCAGTGGTTCTCAGACTTATCCACTAGCAGTGTATGGCGATCATACATTAAAATCTTTTTATGATTTAAAAACCCATATACTATGGGATTCATGGGATTTTTTTATCTAGGATTAATTCAATTCTATTTAAAGAAGATGCAATATTTGCAACTATTGATGTAGTAGATTTATGTACTGTCATCCCACGTGAGAGTGGTTTACTATGGTTTGAGGAGACCCTTTTTCAATGTGATTTTTTGTCTCAAACTGAATGCCAACTTATTAGTGAGTTCATGGAATTAGTTTTAAAGTATAATTTCTATGGTTAAATAAAAATTCTAATTCATTCAGTGCGTGTTTGTTTTTGGTGCCAATTCCTGGTACTGAGGTTTACCTCTTGGGGCACTGCCTGGATATTTTGATGTTCTTGGTGACTGTTGATGCCTTCACCACCTTTTCTACATATTGTGGTTAATGTTCTTGTTGATCATTTCCATGACAATTCATTTCATGGCTTTGCATATTAGACTTGTCAGACTGATGGGCCTGTAGTTCCTGCAGTCAGTTGATGGTCCTCCCTTATGGTTATTGCAACCCTCCTTTCACCTTGCATGTAACCTGTTTTGATGCTGTAGTTGAAAAGTTTCTCGAGTGGTCCTGCTAAGTCATGTTTTAGGTTATTTAGGAGGCCACTGGGGATATTGGCAGGGCTCATAGAAGCAGTGTTTTTGGCTTTACTGAGCACCTCCAGGATCTGCTTCCTATTGATAGTTGGGGGTATGTTAAAAGAATAGATATGAAATTGTTTTATGTAGTGTGGATTATTTGGTTAGCTAGAACAAATGAAACTTTGTTTGATAAGAATTGGATATTATCTTATATATTGAGAAAATCACATGGTGGATGTGGACAAAAGCATGAAATGGATAAATGTATATTGTAGGTGCTGTTCTGTTAACTTTATTTACTTATTTTTTTAGGAAAAAGGAAGAGAAAGAGGGTTTAAAAAAAATAATATATATATATATATATATATATATATATATATATATATATATATATATATATATATGTAAACATATTATTTAAATGTGAATTTTTTTTGCTTTCTTGTAATTTTGTATGTATTGGTGTGTTATGATATGCTGTGGGTTACTGACAATAAAGTATCCTTACTCTTTTTGAGAAGTACAGTAGGATCTTGTACATCCACCTGAGATACTTCTAACTCAAGCAAATGCGGCCTTGGTTTAAAATCTCATCCAAAAGATGAAACATTACTTCAAATAAATTGTTTAGTATTCTAGAAACAGATACCTGAGACCCAAGAGATACATAAAGGGTCCCCTGTTGGTCCCTATAGCTGGACTAATAAGTGCTCTACATACATTGGTTTCCATAGGAGTAAGAAGAACATTCTATTAAATTCTTCATGTGAGTTATACATGTCAACTAAGCTCCATGGGAATAGCCCTATCTATAAACTCTTGGTCAGTAAAGTTATGGAATATTTAAATGCTGCTGGCACTGTTTCCATTAACACTTGACTCCATGCCAGGTAGGGTGTGAAATGACTGAACTAGTAGCTAATAAATGCCTATAGAGGACTGCTGCTATGATCTTGAGTATTTTTGCTTTCAGCAGTTCCAGTTGCAGTATGCTTGTCATGCTTTGTTCAGCACTATTTCTTTCACATACAGGGATGAACTGGAAATGTGCTCACCTTATACACTTTTACATGGCATCATAGACCTATATTCATACCCATCTTTGTTTGTATGTCATTATCTCTTATCTGCATATACTTGTGCAGCACACTGCTGCTTACTGCAACATAGCACAATACTGCACTAAGAATTGCATCGAAGCCTGCATGTAGACATTTCCTATGCAGCTTCATTCTGTATAGTATGCAATTTATCTACAAATGTCACTAAGGGTGTAATGTTAATAATATATTTGAAAGACATACTTACTCTTCTGCATACTTGCAGAGATCTAAGAGCGCATACACTTGCAAGTACTGTTCAAGTTGCAGATATATTTTTGAGTCATATTATTTTGTACATCTAAAAAACAGGTAACAGATAGGTACTCAGCCTGGGAGCTGATCATTCTCCATCCATAGTGGCATATATTGCCTTTGGTGAGACATGTCTTTCAATACATTTGTTAACTGAGTACCTTTTCAGGAGTGACCCAGGAACACTGTCTAGTCAAGTGACTTGTTCAAAGTCAAACAGTGGGCAAATGGAGGTGGAATGAATCAAACTCTATATCAGTGACTACAGGAAGCAACTCATTAACAGTGCAGAGCTTTAATCTTCTGTGTCAACTGCTCAACTAATGCATAGTCTTTTACATTGGCTAAACTGATTTGCACTCTGAAACAAAGATTATACAAGTAGTCTTGTCCTAGGAAAACAATAAAACCGATAATGCATTTTTCAGCATTTGTTAATATGCCACTGCTTTGTAGGATTGTGTTTTTGGTAGCTGTGGTAGTTGCACTGAATAGTAGATGAAAAGTCATTGATTTAGTCTTGGAATATAAGGAGTATTGGTGGCAGATATTGCTGAATGCTAGTGAACAACAAGGCTTGAAAGAAGCTGTATCAAATGTATATTGAAGAAAGTGATCTTTTGCCATTTGAGCTAACATTCACCCTCCAAAAACTTACTAATTTCTCTAAAGACAGGTTTAAAGATCTACTTTGCAAAATAAACCGATTGCCACTAAAGGAACTGTCATTAGATGAGGCAATACACTACTTCAATAATTGCTTCCTAAAATTACTAGATACCTTATCTTCAGTTCACACTGAAAATATCAAGAACAATCCTGTTCCCTGTCTAACTATAGAATGTAAAAACTTATTGAAAAAAAGGGATGCAGCCTGGGATCTCTGGAAGTGAAGTAAAAAACAGGTCACCAAAGACAAACAACTATACTATACTCTCCTACAGCGGGAACAAAACCAATGAAAAAAAAAATTCTGGTTCGCAATCATGACCCTGCTTCAGCCTGGAACTAAAACAAGACTACAGGATTTCACTCAATGCCCCCCCAGGCTCCCTCTGCAATTGCTGAAGGCTTTAACATCCACTTCATGTCATCTATAGCTGATCTGATCACTAAAACTCCCAACATCTGCCCTTCTTCCTCTCTAACTACCCCTAATGATGTTCCTTCATCTAGCACAGTCCCTCCTCACCTTCATGACACTAAACCCCCTTCCTCAAACCATGACACATTTTCTCTACAAGCAATACCTATGAGCCTCATAAAAAAGATTACTGCACAAACTCAAACCATGCTCTACCTCTGCTGACAACCTCCCCCCTAGATTCCTAAAATTAGCTGACAAATCCATAGCATACCCAGTCAGCATCGTGCTCAACCAATCTGTATCTGAATCCGCAGTACCTAACATCTGGAAAAAGTCCCATATCATCAAAATAATATCATCCCCATTCACATAGGAGGCAACTGCACTGAATTTGCAAACTTTCAACCCATAGCCATACTTTCTCCCATCTCCAAAATACTAGAAAAATGTATTCGTCTTCAACTCATAAAATACTTACAGCATAACAACCTCCTTATAAACAGACAACATGACTTCCATCCAGGCCATAGCACATCAACAGCCCTCCTAGCCTTCACCAAATCTGTAAACTAAGCTAGAGACACAGGTTGCTATGTGTCTGCTCTATTTCTTGGCCTCTCAAAGGCATTCCACACCATGTCACACTCATTACTCTTGAATAGGCTCTCTAGCTTAGGACTTACTCCTCCCACACTGCAATGGTTCCACAGTTACTTACACAATTGAAAACAAGTGGTAAAATGGTCAAATGTTATCTCCCCCTTTCTACTAAACCCCACTGGAGTCCCACAAGGATCCATCTTAGGACCCCTACTTTTTAATATTTTTACTAATGACCGATGTACTGCCTTTAACAGTGGAACACTTATACAATATGGAGATGATTCCACAATAATCTGTACTTCTCCCACACTACCCCAACTCCTCTCTGACACACAACAAACTTTTTCTGATGTTGAATCTTGGCTCACTGACTGCCAACTATTCCTTAACCCGAAAAAACTAAGCTGCTTATTTTTAAGCCAAGAAACTGTACTACTGATCTAAACTATCTCAAAATTTACTCTGCTGACAATACCACTATTGAAATAGTCCACCACACCAAGCTGCTAGGTGTTGTCATAGATAATCACCTATGGTTTGATCTCCATGTTCAACAAAACATTAAGAAAACCCATCAGAAACTTGACAACTCTACAGAAACAAACACTCCCTAAACTCTCTAACCAAAATTACCCTTGCCAAAACTTTCCTTCTACCCTTCCTGCTTTATGGCACATCTATACCTGCCAACTTACAGAGCTCCTCTAGATCCAAAATGGAACAGTGCTATAATAAAGTGGCCAAGTTTGCCACCAACTCAAAAACTAGAACACATGACTGTATATCACTAAAGAAACTAAACTGGCTAGAATTCCCCAACCACCTACTATTTGTCCAACTACATACACTCCACAACTTAGTCTACAAACCCCTAGCTTGTCCAGCTCTATACAATGTCATCAAACCTTACAACCCAAACAGAACACTTAAGTCTGCAGATAAAGAGCTTCTCGCTATCTCCAAACTCTCTATGACAGCTGGACAAAGCATATGCTCTCACTATGTTGCCAAAGTATGGAACTCACTCCCACTACTTGTAAGAACTACTGCTAGCCTACCTGCCTTCAAAACTGTACTAAAACAACATATTTATTCATTTTTATTTATTTATTTTATTTAACATTTGTTCACTGGGAAAGTCTGACTTGGAACAAGCCGATTTTCAGTGGAGGCCTGGGGAGAAACACTCCAGACGCATGTCTTTGTACCATGGAAGGAAACCAGAGCACCCGGAGGAAACCAACACGAATGCAGGGAGGACATGCAAACTCCACATAGAAGGCACCTCCGCTGAGAACTGAACCAAAGAACCTCTTGCTGTGAGGTGACAATGCAAACCGCTGTACCACTGTGCCATCGAAAAAGGGTCATATGAACAACTGTTGGCTGTGCCTATGTACTATCCAGGCTAATTTCTTCCCCGGACCAGACTAATCTCTCTCTCTCTCTCCATTTCTCCTGCTATCCCTCACTCTCATAAATTCCTCCTCTTCTCTACCCAGTGTTCCTCCCTATTTTACTATCCCTATCCTATCTAACTGCATCCACTTCTAACAAAGTACCTATTACATCTTGTAATATTGTGTTTTCGGCTTATAAAAATGTTTAGTCATCCCTTTATCACAATGTCCCTATTACTTGCGTTTCTTGTAATACTGTGTTTTCTGTTTATAAAGTTTGTACATATCAGCCTTTTAACTGGAGCTTTTCTCCCCGGGCCTCTTCTGAAAATGTTTTTTTTCTGACCCAGTCGGACCATCCCAGTAAATAAATGTCAAATAAAATAAAATAAAAAATAATAAAATTAAGCATTATGGCAGGGATTCTTAGATGAGCACCACACACCTATGCAGTGCTAATATTTAAGGAGTTCATAGATTCATAGGTTCATAAGTGATTACGAGACTAAACACTTTAACCTTAGCCTTGCTTCCCAAATGAATCTGGTAGGTTGATACTCCAGAGTTGTTTCATGGGGTATATGCAGATTTGGGCATAGGTGGTCAAGCATTTACAGGTCGCCTCTATTTATAAGGTGCCAGACCAGGGGTAAATTTCCAATTCCCCATCCACTGTTTCAAGTTATGCTTGAATTGGGTTAGGATAGAGCTCTGCTTGACATGGATGGGAAAGGGTAGTCTGAGACACATACCTGTCCTTATAGCATGTCCTATTTATATTGCAGGTGAGGTTTAGGTTCATGGATCTGATAATTCTAGTGCTATTTTTTTTTTGTTTGCAGATGTGCAACAAGTCCATCAGTAGGGATCAGAACATGTTTTGCAAGCCAGGCATGGATCACCTCTTAGCATCCTGTGGGATACCCAGTAGAGGGCCAGGGCTTTGAGGCAGTCTGAATATGACATGTTATTTAGGCCCTGCACCGTTTTTGAGAGGAACCTCTGTGGATGCTTCAGTTGCTCCATATGCCTGGTCAAGTATATATTGAAGGTGGCATTGTACTCAGTGATTAGTTTGATGAGGATCAAGTACAGTGGAACAAGGCCATCATTTGATCTAGATGACATACCCTTGCTTATAAGTTGCAAAACATAGAATGCTTTCTTTACTACCATGGACATATGATGGTCAAAGGCCAGGTTGCTGTCCGCATGCTTTCCCCAATCCTTGATCACTGGGAAAACTCTCAGGGGTTTATTGTAAATGTGGTAGTTTCCAAGGGTAGCTGTCTTCCCAAAGGATACTATTATGCATTGCTTGGCATTGAGTTTTAGACTGTCACCAGCTATTTGCCTGTGTCAGGCCTTCTTGGAGGGTATTTGTGAGGTTGGGGATTCTATAACTGCACCCAGTTTGTAAACATCTGCAGACTTGGTCAGCCAGAGACCCTTGACAATTGACGAGCTATAGATACCAAATCGGAGCAGTCCCAGCACCAAGCGCTGAGGAATTCTATTAGTGACTGGCCTCTTTGTGGAGCTAGACTCCCCTATCCTAACTTCTTGGGTCCTATTTGTGAGCCAGCTGGCTATCTAGAGGGTAACACAGCGGTTTATATTTAATATCATGAGCTTGTCAACAATGCCCGAGTAGGGTGTAGTGTCAAAACTTTGGTCAGGACAAGTTAGGTGGTATGCACTGTTTTTCCCTTGTCCATTGTTTTGGTGGCCTTTTCAAAGAAGTCCACTGGGTTGAGAAGACATGACCTACCCTTGATGAAACCACACTGAGTTGAATCCAGTAACTGAAGGTTTCCTATGTTATTGTTTATTATTTCCATAATAATTCTTACAATGGCCTTGCATATCAGACCAGTCAGATGAATGGGTCTGTATTTACCTGGGTTTGTGGATGGTCTGCCTTTGTGCAGAGGGATGACAGTTGCAGTCCTCCATTCCTTTGGTACAAAGCCTGTATGGAGGCTTGGTCATGATAGGTCATGTTTCATGTTATTAAGGAGGCATCCAGGGATCTTATTGGGACCCATTGATGCAGTGTTCTTGGCCTTGGACAGTGCATTGAAGATCGGTTTCCTTAAAGGGACTCACAAGTAAGCAAGCATATATGAGCATTATTTTAGATCACTGTACACTTGTTACATGTGCTATGCACCATCATTCTATGAATTTTAGCCTGCATGTTATTGATGGTATTTTGTCTGTTTGTTCATTAAGTAAGAACATTTTTCATTCGTCCATTTTATGATAACCCACCTTATCCTGTACAGGTATGCAGGGATGCCAGAGTCTTTTGTAACAACTAATAGGTGCAAACATTGAAATGTACTGTCACAGAGTACACACAAACACACACATGTACACATTCTATAGAAATCTGAAAGCAATACTGTAAAATGTGAAGTTACCTGCTGCATGTCTTTGGGAGGCTGGAGAAAACTGGAGCACTCCGACAAAATCTGTCAGGGTACCAACAGGAAATGCAGACTCTGTACAGAAGGCACCACAGCCAAGAATCAGAGTGGGGAATCTCTTACTACTAGGTGGTAATGTTACTCCGTGTATCACTATGTCTCCCTAGAAATGTTTCACCATTGGATAATTGATGGAAATCTGATGAAATATATGAAAGTATACTTTTTTCCTGAGTTTCTAGCAATCTGAAGTCCATTGATGATAGCACTTACTATTTGCATGCGTGCTTATAATAAAAGTGAAGCCAGTTTTAAAAAAGCAACTGCCTTTTATTGTTTTTGTTTTTGTTACTTTAAAGCTTCATAAACAGTTTTTGTTATAGGTGTTATGGAACATCCCTTTCATCACAAAACTGTGTCCTATCCCTCCAACCATACCACAGTTCACTTCATCAGTTTTAGGTCTCCTTCCTAGCCCTGCAATTTTCTTAGAAACCAGATGTTTGAAATAGAATAGAAGTCACTGTAGTTAGTTGTTAAATTTTCCTGTAACCCAAAAGTAAAACTGAATCGTGTGACTGACAATAGAATGGAGTTTTCATACAGCCTGTTGCAGGCTGGATAAGAGGGAGAATAACAAAAAATATCTAAAAGAGACTATGATGGGGGTGTCTAAAATAACCATGTTTAAGAAAGGAGCAGGGGTTTGAAGAAGTGGAGGGAGAGCTAGAAATTCCCAATAAGTTTTTGCATCAGCTTTCTCAAGGGAGAAGGAATGAGTGTCAGTCTGGTGAATAAGCATATAATTAATTAACTGCATTGAAATTTGGCTGAGGTTTTGGTGTGTCCTCTGGTAGTTCTTTTTGTGGATCAGTAAATGAGGTAGCTGTACCAGTAACTTGTGGTACTCCACAGTGGTATGTTTAATGTTTTACATTAGGAGTGGTGATTAGTATAATGCATTTGTGGATTATAGTAAAAAAGGAGGTATTATGAGAGATGGGTGATTAGTCTGAAAAGAAATTTGGGGGTGCAGGTGGTGAGTTTGATGACTGATGGTGGCTAGAGCTGATTGAAAAGATATGCTAGATGCTGCACCTTGCATGCACACATTTATGTGTGGAATATATATTGGGTATTCTTGTTTCAGAGACAGAAAAGGATTTGAGTGTTTTGGTTTCTCTATCCATTTAGTATTTGAAAGTATAAAAAACGTTGCAAATACTAGTAGAATGTGGGAAAATTGTAAGATGGTCTGATTTCAGGAACAAGGAGGTAACTGTGCCATTGTACAGAGCGCAGGTTAGGTCACACATGGAATACTGTATTTAGTTCTGTGTGGTATTCAGGTAGTGAGACATTAAGCTGGTGGATGGGGTGCAGAGAAGAGTTAACCAGGATGATTAAGGGCTTAGAACACAAAAGAAGATGAGGGCAGGATGAAAAGTATGGGCTCATTTTCTATTGGATTGAGAAGAGAAAAGGGAATTGATATAATTTAATGCATTAAGATACATGTGAAAAACAAAATCGAAAGGGAAATATTGAGATAGAAGAGGGAATAATCTTCAGAGTGTATTCACTAGTTTTAGGCTATGCGTGAAGAAGAATTTCTTTACTAAAAGGGATAGAGATAAGTGAAATGAACAATCTGAGTTGGTAGGTGGGATGCAATACCATAGTCTGTTAAAAGAGGAGGGATAAGTAGAATGGGGAGAAGGATGGAAGGGGAAGAGGAGAAGTCGATGTAAGGGAGGGTATGCTGTGAGTGCTAGCTGCATCAAGTGATCACATTTAGTAGATGTTTTGTCACCTTCCACTGGTGCTGCCAATGTCATTATTCACAAATTCCCACTGCACAGAAAATATTGTTTTCCAGTAACCAGCATCAGGTCCTGGAAAAACAAAGCTTCTGCTATACTATTATTTCTTCTGAGACCATATAGGCACAGTGGATCAGCTTTCCTACTTTGTACAAATATTAATTGTCTCTCCCTGCAGAAACACAGTATGATTTGAATATTAGGCCAACCAGTATTTATTTATTTATTCAATTTGGTAACCAGTGTAGAGCACTCATCCAAATGGGCCTATTTCAGTCTCAGCCAGGACAAATGTACATTACAGACAAGCAAGTTAACAAGAAGTATTATGAATACAAGCAAAATGTTGTGTGAAGACAGCAATGAACCAATAACAGTAATAATAGTAATAATAAAACTCAGTATGTGAAAGAATAGGAAGGAATGATCAGTGGAAGGATAGAGTGCAAAATGTAAAAGCAAACCTAAGGTAAAGGCACACAGAAATTAACTATACACAATATATGCAGTGTGGAAGAGATATCACATGTTAACCTACGGAAATAATGTGAGGAAGATAAAGGTGCCCGACTGGTGAAGGGGAGAGTGGGGGATTAGGTGATATGTCCAGAAGGAAAGCATTTGCAAATTGGACTTGAGATGATCATTAAGCTGAGCACAAAATGATGCATATGTGGTGATGTCTTAAAGATAAGTAGGGAGAAATTCCTAAAGTTTAGGGCCTAGTATGGAGAAGGCATGGTTAGTGCATTGAAGTCTGGTTCTAGGACACTGATGATGTGGACCGGAGCGGTTAAGAATTCTTAGGATTGTAACTGGTGGGAGTGGAATTGTTTGAAGAGGTTGGGAGCAAAAATGAAGGACAGACTTGCCCTTTGAGGAGCTTGTAGAGTTGGGATCCAAGAAGGATGTTGACATGCTATTGGACATGAAGCCAACTGGCTTTATTAAGGGTATTAAGGTACTTACAGTTTAGATAGTTGAAGAGTTTCTCTTGGATGCTGCTGTAACCAGTGGAAGCCCATATTCAAGCCGTGCTAGTAGAATGCATTTGCATATGGCATTCCTGGTTGGTCTGGAGAGAAAGGGAGAAAACTTCATCTCATAAAAAATAGAATATCATTACTCAAATATTTATAAAACGTTTTTCTTATGAATAGCAGAATGCAATGTTTCACTCAAAAAATAGATTCTTATTACCATTTTTGGTAGAATCTCTCATTTTTGATTATATTACTTTTTAAATGGCAATGGAATTGATTTTAATGGGTTAAAGGTGACTTGTTTCAATATTCATTAATTTAGCTTTGTTTGATCATTTTGGACCTTGTCATCAGGGTTTGAATTATAACAAGCAGGTGACTGGTAATCAGTATTATGACATTTTATTTTTAGGTTGCTTCACTACCATAACACTTCAAAACTCTGTGAGTATTGACTATATTATTCAGTGTTATGACCATTTAACAATGCTGATTAGTATTTTCTTACATCATTCAAGAGATAGGAATCTTCTATTCTGTCTTGCGAAACCATTTTCTTACTTTGCTAATCTCACTCTTTCTTTTACAAAGATACCCACAGGAGATTTTTTTTTTGTAATTCTTATGAATTTGTTTACTGATCAAACAATTTTATTGATGCTTATTCTTATTAAGAACTGCTGTGACCTCAATAGTGGTATATGTTATTTAATACACTAGTCATTTTATGAGGGTCTATATCATACCAGAAAAAATAACATATTGCTTTCATGTGTGCCATCAGACTTTTTTTCTTTACTTGTATACAATAGCTGGACACAAGTATCTGAATATACGAATCTAATTTTTAAGTGAGCCCTATAAAGTACAGCACCTTCATCTTCTACCACTTTACAGGGTTGCAGACAAACTACAGCAAACCACAGACACACACACAACATTAGTCTGCTTTCTAGTGATGCATACATTTTTATTTGTGTTTTTTTGCCATCTTCATTGCAAGTAGACCTCTGTTGTTTCTGCTGTTCTGTCCTTCTTTGCCATTGACCTGACTTGGGGTGCACTTACATGTTAAAGCCTCTTCTGTGATTGGCTTTGAATAACACCCCCTATGGTAAATATGTAACACTAGTCAAGGGACCAGAGAATCCAGTTAGTACTGGTATACCAGTCATAGGCAGGTGGTGACATTAATCTGCATTTTGGAGTTCTCTTCTTGCCTGCCCACTTGATCTAACTAGCATGAAGTATAATGTTATTAGTGGCATCTTCTTCATTCCATAGCTCCATTTGTGCAGTCAGTTATGGCCCATCCAGTGATCTGTATTCTTGGCAGAGACTAGACTCCTTTCAACTGCTGCCCACCATAGAGGCAAGCATTGATGCTCAGTTATTGTGTCCACTCCCAGATCTCTGATGTTCTGGGCATAGTTTTAAACCCAACAAACTGGCATCACAGATGATTATAGCTACTTCTGTTCTGGTGGGGTAGGTAATGCCTCAAAGCCCAGTTCAGCACACTGTTAAGTCTGCAGTTTTGATGTACAGTATATATCTTGATGTTCTGTATAGCTAATATCCATAAGATTCTATAAGCAATTGCTATTATATGTATTTTTCTTCCAGAAATGTGTTGATGGAGTAGACTTACTGCCATGATTTGATATTTAAGCAAGCTATTTCCTCTCACAGTGCACTTTGCACCTCTAGAAGATGGCAGTTTTGACCACCTCTCACCATCCAACTGTGTGTGTGTGTGTGTGTGTGTGTGTGTGTGTGTGTGTGTGTGTGTGTGTGTGTGTGTGTGTGTGTGTGTGTGTGTGTGTGTGTGTGTGTGTGTGTGTGTGTGTGTGTGTGTGTGTGTGTGTGTGTGTGTGTGGAGGGGGCGCAGGTTTCCAAAATCAGTGGTGATTTATAAATTTTACACTACATTTAGAAAGTTAATAGAACAGTGGATTATTTATTGACATTAATTTCCTGAAGAATAACAAGTTCTTCTTTCAGCTTTTCCCAGTAAGGGATCACCACAGCAGAACTCCAGTCCGCTAATAACTGACAGTAGATTTTTACGGTGCCAAGGTGCCAGCTCAACACCCAATCTTCAATGAAGGCATGCCCATTCACACATGTCTTTCAAATGCCACTCAACCACGGGGAGGACATGCAGACTCCACACAGAAGGTGCTCCAGCCAAGAATCAAACGGGAGAACCTCTTGCTGTGAGGCAACAATGCTACCGCTGCACCACCGCGGCTTACTCCTGAAGAATAACAAGTAAGAAACTCAAATGTCTGGCATTACTGACTGATTGTACACATCAGTAAATTTATCAGAAAATAAAAAAAAAATACAAGGGACAGGAAAAATATGAGGAAAAATCAGGGAAGTTTTGCAAAATCAGGGACAGTTGAGAGCCATGCTAAGAATTAGTTAGCTACAGGAATCTCCCCTCATTCACCTCCTCTGTCAGACAGTAGTATCAAGTTTCTTAACATTTCAGCCTGATCCACTTAGTGACATTATACAATAAAACAGCTGTGAATCCTTAGACACTCAATAGGTTTATGACCCTAGACTAAAGGAAAAATAGAAGAGCTACAAACAACTTGTTATGTAGGTTTTTCCTGGGCTAAAACTCTTAAAATATAATGGTCAATATAATGCTAGAGCCAGGAAGGCAAATTCCTAAAGAAAGCATTATAAGTTTGAGACAAACCTAACACTCTGTGTGAAGAAACTGCATAGCACATACATGCTAGAAAATGACAACAACAGCTGTCTTTCTTTATCTGTATGCATTTTTGTGTATGTTTCATTGTATAGATCATTTGCATGACATTTCATCTACCAAAACAGAAGTATCAAAAGTGTACAGATGTGATCGCTCCTATTTGAAAAATCTCACTTTTCTCCAAATTCCGTAAAGAAAGGAGAAAGACAAACCCCGGGATTCATGAAGCTTGCACCAGACGCAGGCGTAGCGTAGGTGGTATAACACCAAATATGGCCGCCGAGCGATTCAGGTACGATCCAATTCCATGTGCACTACCAGTGTACGCCAGATCTGCGCAGCTCTTGACGTAGGTATGCAAATCATCCCATGCGCAGTACTGCAGCATGCAAATGAAGGTACATAGTGATTCATGAAGTGGCGTAGGCATAGCGTAAGCCTACAGAAATGAAACCAAAAAAAAGGTTTACATTTTGACAAACAGAACATCAGAGCCTTGAAAGCGGACCAGACTCATGTATTACAAAGTTAACATATGCCAATGGCTAAATATACAGCCAATGGCATAAGAAAAGATGCACAACACATAAAAAATAACATTTAATGTCATGGCCACAGTAACGCAAAGTACAACCGTAGGGCATGTGTGCGCAAACGGGAACACAAGGAAAATATATACAAATGTCATAAGACAGCAATGTAAAACAAATCATGATTTCACCATAATAGTCAATGGTATGCATGCTACACCACAACCAAGCTATAAGGGTTGCTAAGGGCCTGTGACAGTGTTCAGCGCAGTAACTATGAATTAGTAGTCAATGCCATGCAAATGAGGCAAGTACTAGTGAATCACAAATGTCTCGCCAGCCTAAGGATGTACCATATGGCGCAGCGCTACAACACAGAGGAGTGGTCTGGAGGAATACATGACATCAGCAGTGGGGAGTACCACTGCAGCTGTAAGCACATTGGAGCAATGCAAATCCGGGCTGCCCATTGCTAAGCAAAGCCGCAGGACAGGGGTGTGGATGTAGGTATAGCTTTGCTTAGCTGAGAGCACACATGGTGCCCGAAAGCGCATGTGTACGTGGATGAAAATGTGCCCGAAACCTGGTAAGCGGACGCACGAGCCACGCACCACAGCCCAAAAAGGAAGTTTAGGGGAAGACAATAAGGAAATGCCGTAGTAGGGTAATTGGAGTACAACTGAGCAATTAACACCTATTAACTCACAGTGGGCCATTGATGGCAGCTAACAAGGCTGCTAGGAGCAACCTGCAAAACAGGATAGGGGAGGTGTCAGATTGCAAAGAAAAGAGAACTGTAACCGCCGAGCAAAGCAAACCTGCAGTAGATCGGCAATAGAACACATTTCACAAGACAATCCTGGTTCGAGAAAGTACAAAACAAGAAAGCAGGCTGTTGGATGCATGCCAGACAATGGGAGGGGAATCCTTAAGAAAAGTTGAGGCAAGGGCAAGAGGTAATCCACGACAACTAAATGTAATTCAACAACAAAGGCAGCACAATAGCAGTAACTGTGGTAAAACACAAGATACCCTGCAGCTCTGAATGTACATACACACCCTATGACATCATCAGTGTTCAAAGCACAATAGTATAAAGTGTGAAGGCACCTCACACACACTTGTGTATTCCCAAACACTGCACCACTGGTGTAAACAGACGGGGAACTTTTACAATGTACTTGTTGGGAGTTGCCATAGCTGTGATTCATCAGCATGTGTTGGAGACTGAAGGTGTTGTGGAGGATGATGCTGACAACCACCTCAGGCCCCGGAGGAGGAGACGAGTGTTCAGACCAAGGGTAACCTACCAGGGGCTACATGATCTGGAGATAGTAGAGCATTACAGGGTGGACAGGGACATCATACAGCAAATAGTTGAGCTGTGCTGGCCACGCCTGAGATCCAGAAACAACAGAGGGGAACCCATCCCAGTGGATACGAAGGTATGTGTAAGCTTGAGAATACTAGCCACAGGTACCTTTCAAAGGCCAACTGGAGATATCATGGGGATCTCACAGGCATCAGCATGCGGGGTACTCCACCAGTTTCTGGATGCCGTGTTACCACATGCCAGTGAGCATATATACTTCCCTCGAACTCAGGAGGAGTTGACCAGCAATATGCATCTCTTCCACCATGTGGCACACTACCCGGAGGTACTGGGTGCAATAGACTGCACGCACATACATATCAAGTCACCAACCGGTGAGCATGGTAGGCGTTACATAAACCGCAAGGGATACCACTCCATCAACTGCCAGGTCATGTGCAATGCCCAGGGCATTATCACGGATGTGTGTGCTGGCAGCCCTGGAAGCTACCATGACTCCCACATCTGGCATGCCTCACAGCTGTATCAGGTATTTGTCAGGGGGGACATCCCATATGGCCACCTTGTGGGGGATGCTGGCTATGCACTGGAGCCGTGGATGATGACTCCTATCAGAAATGCACACACACCCATGCAAGAACGCCATAATGAGGCACATGCACAAACCAGAATCATCATAGAGCATGTGTCTGGGATGCTGAAATCATGGTTCCATTGCTTGGACATATCTGGTGGAGCCTTGCAGTACTCTCCAGGCACGTGTGCCCTCATCTTCATAGTATGTGCCATGCTACATAATATGATCCTGCGGAAACAGCTGCAGCAGGGACATAATGGTGAAGGCCCTCACAGCCCACCACAATTGCCAAGGCCATCACAGCACAGAGGGATTCAGACCACGAACACCCTGTGCCAGCCCCAGTAGGCAGACAGAGGCATGCCCAATATGCCCACGCTTTGGCAAAGAGGGAACGTATAGCACATACACTGACAGTGTAGGCCCCTACGGACTGACACACTTCTCCACCTGCACACACAGTAAAACGGATGGCACACACACACGACCACCTGCAAATTGTAATGTATAGGTGGCCTATTGTGTAAATCCTACATAGGCAGCCCTCAACTATTGCACACACAACAGCTATTGGAACAAGGAAAGTCAACACCTGAACAGTAAACAAAGCTAACAGCATATGTTGATACTGTATGTATAGGTTCCTAGGTACATCGGTAGGTACATGCCTGATAGTCAGAGGCCATTCATCAGTCTAGGCAAAATGTGTCTGCTATCGCCACCCCATCGATTAATCAACTGTCCCTCTGTGGAGCAGAGCCAATTGCGGGATCCATGTGTGTAGCCACTGTTCCCCACCTACTCTGCATGGATTCCCCGGTGTGTTAATGAGGGCCTCCATATAATGTAATTAGGGATGTAGTGCCAAAGCATGGGGAGTACCCATGACAGGTATCTGCCACCCCAGCATTCTCCAGTTATGGTTGTGTCAAGGTGTAGCACATTACAGTGTGTGGCTCACTGTGACATAGATTCCCAATGCTGGAGCACATCCATTAAACATCACTTGGACATACCATTAACTGGTATCATCCATATGTAAACTAACTGAGTTACACATTTGACTGCAGTATGGAGGAACAGCCATAGTACAGTCCACATACAAAACACCATAACACTTGTACAAATCCCAGATGACCAAGTGGTAAAGCCACTGACTGTGTCGTGTATGTACCCGGTTCCACGTCCTGTAAGGTCCGTTACGTAATCCTGATGGCACGAATAATGCAGGTCATTGGAGCACGTTTAAGCACATGTTAGTGGGTTTATGCGGCGGAAAGTGACGGTAAGCGTCGTTTAAACATGACTACATGGATATGCACAAAACAGGTCTAAGCTTTGCCGAATTCCGCACAGATCACGGTCAAAGATGTCCAGAACAGGTGAAACCAGCATTATTCACTCTTGTACTAATAGTGCCTGCTCTGAGAGGTAAAACAACCACTGGCAGGAGTAGAACACGCAACCATGTACACAATCACCTACCACTAAGCTACCCGAGATGTACCAATGGCAGGTGTGTATTGTGACAGGTTAAAACACAAAAGGGCGGAGTTCAGCAAACAGTATACACCGCCATGTACCCAACGAAAGGTGTGTACACTCTCTCTCTCTCTCTCTCTCTCTCTCTCTCCCTGTCTATATATATATATATATATATATATATATATATATATATATATATATATATATATATATATATATATATATATATATATATAGATATATATAATAGGGATAGAAAGGGTGCTAGAGAGATGTATGTTGATATATATACGGATATACATTTATCTGTTAACATATAGACAGGTTAACGACTTGTACACAACCATGGAGGTACAAATAAATAGGATACTGCCAATTACCGAATGCTTTACATACTGACACGTATAATTACGAGGCTTAAAGACCAAAAGACCACAGTACCGGAACACTATAACTGCGAGTAATATTATCACGATGTTAAGGGACATTTAGTTATTGCTGCTGGTGTTGCGGTCCAGGTAGGTACTGTGTTTAAGTGTGGTTCCGATTGTTGTAGTGTGTGTAAGTGCGTGTTGAGAGTGCGGTGTGTGTTTCCATGGGACTGTAATGTGTGTGTGTGTGTGTGTGTGTGTGTGTGTGTGTGTGTGTGTGTGTGTGTGTGTGTGTGCGTGTGTGTGTCTGTTCGCGCTAACTCGGAGGTAGATTATTACAGTAGTTGTGGTCATAGCCGGCCGTAGGCATACGGTTACCACTTATCCCACTTTGAGAGGGACAGTCCCTCTTTGGGCAGTTGTGTCCTGACAACAAATATTAAAAAGGGCAAATGTACCGAAATTGTAGGACATAATGATGTCCCGTATATTATGTAATAGTTGCATTAAATAGTTATTTCTGTATCTAAAATATGTAAATTGTACAAGAAACATAATAAGCAACTAAAGTGCTACAAGAATAAGGTTTTATTTAGGACAAAAGTAAGTTCTATCCTTTGTACTGACAGTGGGTATGTGTCGGCCTCTAAACCCCGATGTGTGCCCTGCAAATGTCCCACTATGGGCATTTGAAAAGGTGGCAACCCAAGCCAAAGAGGTTGAGTCACCAACACAACTGCAATGAGTGCAAATATGTGTGACAGAAATACACGAGACAGCTTTCATGTAGCAACATTTCATTACATATCGATGTATTTCGGAGGGATTGAAGGATCAACATCACTTGCATGCTATATAGGAACCAGTTAACAATGGCTATAATGAATAAGCCTGCAATAACCATAGTATTAGTCTACTAAATGACAGGTCTTCAATTAGGGAAGGGGCCCCCACACACATATGGAATATGTATAAATGCAGTCCCCACAAACCTTTATCTGCTATGTACACCCACCTACATCTCCCACACCTGAAACAATTGCAATACAGACTGTAATAACATCACAAACATCCACTCACTCAATGACATCTGCAGAAGTGTTAACATACGTTGTGAGAGACACACTTGTAATGGCACCATGTGAAATCGTTGCTGTTGTACAATGGAACAGACGCCGATGTTACAGGTTTTGTTTGCAATAGTCTCGTATCAGATGGTTGAGATAACAGCTACACTCACGTGTAGAACTATATACTCTAGCCATCACAGACAATCCACTGGGGACATGAATTCAAAATATCTGTGTATCTCCATATAGCAGTTGCAATTCATCACAATAAAACACATCCAGACCGTCTCCCTCGATGGTAGGGCAAAAGGACAATGTCCAAGTGGAGTATTCAGTTTTACCCCACTGTTGCCATGTAATTGGCCAATGGAGTAGCTGCACAGCTGATGTGCATGTAATAATTTACTCCAGAACACCAACTGGTATCCACGTATAAAACGATGCCTTGCCATACATTCAAACCATATGCCCATACCATCGAACCGTTTAAAGAGGAAAGGAGTAACACAGATATTATTGTAAACTCGGGCCACTAAGAAGGTATGTAGAACACTCAGTATGTTAGTGTATGTAGTGCCTGTTCTGTATTAATGAAAGTGTAAGCAATGCATACAGTGGGAAAAGGTATTATGTAGTGATGTCTTGTTGAGCATAGCAACGCTTGTAGAAATTGTGTGTACTGCTGTGGGCCACAAGGCAAACACCTCATACTCCATAAGGAATGCTACATAAGGGCTTTAAACATAACAATTCCACTCCAGCCGCTGTCGGTGGTAGGGTTTGTCCAACAAGTACGTGCCATAACAGGGGATAGTATATGTTGATATACTGTAACAGTAGGCATATGTATGGGCGAATAACGAGAATAACATGCCTAAGGTGGTCCTGCTGTGCAATTATGCTTTGCATTATGGGATATGGTTTCAAAAAATGTGAAAAGTACAGTATTGTAGGTAGATATGTCAAATATTTTACATAGCATTACTGTTATATTATGCAAACATAAGGTATGTCTATTGGAATGTACAATACACAATAACAGGATACATATGTCTTGCAGTCACCAGACAGTGTAACAGCATTATAGCTAATTGAAATGGAAGAGCTACTCAATTATCCATGCACAAAGGACATGTAATAGCTTCATAGGTTCATAGTTAGGTACTATGCTGTCTGGCCAAGTCCATTTGTAAGCCCAACTACAGTGTTTTCACTGGCGGCACCTCCCTAGGTTAGTGTCCTGTGCCTGTGAACAGCACAGCCATTTGTTTCCTGCACCTGTATACAGTACAGCCACTGCAGTGATCCCTGGTGTACATGTCTTTTCCCCATCCACCCATCGAGGTATCTCATGAAGAGTGCTAGTGAGGTTCCCTGCCTGATGTACATAGGAATCATGTTCCAAAGCATGGTGAGTGTCTGTTTCAGGAATGTATCCCTCTAGCATGTGCTACTCATCATTGCATTTGGGTACATATCCCAGAGCATGTCGCTCTCAGTGGTTTTTGCTTATGTTGCTTATGTGGAGCATATCCATCAATATTGGTGTGGACATGGGCCTTGTATGTTCAGCAGAGGTCACCTCTGAGTATGCAGTATGCAAATGACTACAGTTGGGGTTTCTGTAGTTGTGCTGCATACGTCATCCTTCGGAGGTGAGTAATACTGTTGGTGTGTTAATGTTGTGGTATTTAAAGCCATTGCTGTTCCGTAAGGTACACCCCAAATGGGGTGATGTACCCTTGAACGTGTTTCATAAGTCAGGAGTATAGAGGTACAATGGCAGGCTTTGTTCCGGCTACAAACCCATTACAGATTAGGGTGGCCATGTAGAAGGATATCCACGCCCCCTTGGCAATAAGGTTATCAAAGGAGTGGGTGCTATCTACGAGTGTACGAAGATCCCTTATAATGTCTTATGTATGTAGGGGACTACCACCTATGTGATAATCACTGGGTGATTGTCAATCCAAAGGGGATGTCTATGCACCTTGTGGCATGCTGCTTGAGGCCATGTTACTGACACCAGGTATCCGTCACAGTGATACCCTTATGGAGGGTGTGTGTATTAGCTGGTGAATCAATCATGGCCCCTAGTTTGCATTAATCTGGAAATCTATTCAGGGAAAGTCTTTCTGTGCTAGACTGTACCTCAGGGAAGCATATAACGAACATGAGTGGCCCTATGACCGAGGACTGGGGTACGCCAATTGTAACTGATGTACAGTAGGAACTGTGGTATGCTACCCTCACTGCATGTGTCCTGTACGTGAGCCACTTTGCATAACATCTCAAGACGTATGGGTCGCTGTGCTGGTGGATATGTATATTGACAATACCAGAATGGTGAACGGTGTTGAAAGCCAATGAGAGGACAAGATAGGCTGTGTGGACCTCCTTACTATCATCTACTACCTTGGTAACTGTCTCAAAGGACTCCACCAGGTGTAGGAGCCATGGTGTGGCCCTAACAAATCCAGCCTGGGTGGTATCAAAGGTTTGGAGGCCAACAATGTCTCTGTGAATAACTTCCATGATGATGTTCTCCATAGCCTTGCAGAACAGTCTAGTCAGGCGTATAGGGCAATAGTTCCTCTGGTCCATTGTGGCGCCACCTTTGTGGAGTGTGATAACTGTTGCTGTGTGCCATTCAGGGTCCACAATGCCTGATACAAGGCTATTAGTGAATCTGGTGCCCAAGTGGGGAGCCATGTCATTCTGAGGTTTGTGTAAATCGCAGCCTGGGATGTTGGACGGTCACATGGAGTTTGTGTTCCAGGCTTTAGAGAGAGTAGGTTTGAACTGCGTAGTTGTGACCGCAGGGACTCTGCATTGATCCTGTATAGATTTGGGCCCTTTAGGGTGTGAGAGGGGTGCAAAGTTAGCTGCCAGGATGTTGCCAATATCAGTCGGTTCTGTAATGTTTCTGCCTAACTGTTGTATGTCAGAGCAGATGTGGGTATTGCCATCGAGAGTAGTGACATACCTCCATAACGCTTAGTGGTAGTCCCTGGAATGTGTTGCAGTAATGTTTACGTAGCTAGCTTTGGAGGATGTGATAAGGGATCCCAGATTCCTACTGAGGCTGACCAGGGAACTACCCCACCCATGGGAGTGTACCCTACTTTGCAACAGTCTCCTTCTGTCGTGCATTATGTCCATGGCAATGGACCCCCAGAGTGGCATCCATTATCTGGTGGGTACCGCCATGGCTCTGTTTGGGATAGCATGATCCATGCAGTCGTGTAAGTGCTAATGAAGTGCAGTTGTGAATGTTTCTGCATTTGTAACTATATTGTCCATCTGCATGGGTGTCATGGCGTTTACTACTTCTGTCATAGGAAGCATAAAGTTGGCTTTGTAGAAATATTGTACTGTGTTTTCTGTGAAGGGTGTGGTGCCGGGATGTGGATAACAAGGGTGATTAGCATATGTTCGGAACTGACCAACGAGGGGATAACCCCAGGTGTGGAACACCAGTCACACATGTTGGTAATCTCCAGGTCTAGGATATTGTTGGCCTTGGTGGTGGTGTGTATAGGTTGATCCAGCCAATTGGAGTTTATGAATCCACGAAAGTGTTGGCCTAATGTGTCGGTTCATGAGTAGCTATCACAGTTAGGTGTGGGGTAGTGTCAGTCTCAGATCAGTAGTTCCTGTTCGAATCCTACTTTCCAGTACACCAAGAAATGAGGGCCGTTAACTGTGGGGTATGGTGTGGGAATCCGTAGCAAGCTACAATTTATATAGCAGTTCTGGCCACAGTTAGTTGCACTTGGATTGCCTCTGATGCATTGTGCTAAGCAACCAGCATGGAGGTGTGTACATCCCTGTGAAATATGGACACACCTCCACCGTGGGTATTCCGGTCCTGGTTACATAACTGAAAGGTGTGGTCTGCGTAATAGCCTATCAGTGCAGGGGTGCTCTCCAGAGCCTAGAAGCAGGTCACAGTCACTGCAGAGATATCGAAGTGGTCCATTATAAGGAGTGCCTCGGATGAGTGCATTTGAGATGAAGATGTCAAGCATTGAGTAACATTACCCTCAGGTTTTGCTTGCCTGTACCTGTTCTGGTGGTGAATATGCTATTTGAAATGTGTCTAAAACAGGCAGTATAGGAGCAGCAAGAGCCTTAGATGTTATCCATAATCCCAGGGCTGACAGGTGCAGGCCATCTGTGCCAAAGCATTGTGGTTTGTCGACCATGTCATTCAAAGCAGACAGATACTGGATACCCTTGGAATGACACCAGAAGCATAGGCAACTGTGGAAGTGAATAATTCTGTTGTTGTACTGTGTCATCAGTCTGGACTAATGCAGAATGCTTCTCAGGGCTTGGGTGATACCTGCCTGGGCTACAAGATTGGTGAGCTATTGCATGTCCCTGTACATATAGTCCAGGAAGTTACATCTCAGAGCATTCACACTAACGTGGAGAATGACAGTCATATTGTACCTGTTGAGGAGTGACCTGAGTGCATAGCTTATGTTGTGGATCCTGTTACCTGACAGCCAGATGACAGTGACTATCGCCTTGTGTGGCCTGCTGAGTGGGACATCAGTGTGACCGCCTACAGAGTCACCTATGACTAGTGTGTTGGGTATGTTATAGCACCCTATTTGCTGTAGTTGATGGGCACACATGAGTCTGTGGGCTATAAGTAATTGGTGTTGTGTTTGGTGATGGGGGCTGCCTCTGTTGCCTACACAGAGTAGTATGGAGAGGCTCCGCAAATGTTGTACTCTTACTATGTGTGGCTTGTGGTGGTAGAGATCTAGTGAGACTATGTGATGAGTGGGGTGTGCTGCAAATGTTTAACATCCTCACATGTTTGTCAGGTTAAGTCTGGGTTGGAGAGAGCATTACCTCCAGCATGGCTACATATGTGCATCTCCCACAGGCTGTAGTGTCATATGTTAGGAGGTGAGCATTGACTGTGTACATGAGACGATTGCTATATTGCCTCATGTGACCCACATTCATCATATAGACAGGCAATAACACTGGTAATTGACATTTGGACATGCCTGTATATTCAACCATTTCTCACAAGATATGTGAGGTAAGAGTGTACAACAGCTGTTGTACTGTAAGCATGCTGGAAATGTAAGGACAAACAGTGTTTACCTGTAGGAAATGAGTAGGATTGAGTGATATAGTAATTAGTAGCTCATGAAGTGCGTACATGTTCTGAACAAGTGCTGAGCATGAATAAGCAATACAGATAGGGTGTTGGATAATATAAACTCACTGCCCCCCCAACAGGTACACAATCACATATCCATGAACACTACAGAGCCCCTGTAACCATAACTATGATGGTACAAGGTGCACTCAGGCTGCATGTGACCTGTTCAAATCCCTGGTCGCATAATACACATATGGCAAAACAGTTTGCTCTACACATACACTTCCATGTAAAACATAGGTTCATGACAGTCTGTGAAAATACTGAATGGATCACACTAACAGTTATCACAACCCACAAAGTGGAGACACCACTCATAATGGGAGGCACAGCACTATTACCCTGCTGAGTATGGTCTGAAAGTCTATGAACCTTAATCAACGTAGATGTTGTTAGCAGTACAGATGTAGATGACAGTACCAATGAATTCACACTGCATAGCATACCTGTGACAGGTCATAGAACATCATCATCCATACTGTGTTCCACCTACACTCAGTATACTACATGTACCTTCGTATGTCACAGGAGTGTTCTACCAGTGGCCTGTTCACAGAAGCAACATTACAAAAGGTGTCTAAGTGACATGTGCATATCACACCAGTGGCAGCTACAGTAAAACAGGGTTAATGTTTTGTACTCCCCCGTCATTGTAGCCCATACCACACAGACAAATGGGAGGCATCTGCATATGTGAGTATGTGAATGGCCATGACCTAGGAGCAATAGCTGACTCAGTGTTGTGGACAACATACAGCATGGGCTTTGTGGGTGAGGTGCGTGACATATGTGCACAATCTGACAGCTGCTTATTGTATTGTCTCCGCTATGTTAATAACCCTGTACCCATTAACTACCACCTAGGCAGCGGTCAACATTATGGACACTGTGTGTAAGGGATGGTGCTGTGCAGTTTACCTCCCTGAGCTAGTGACATCACCAGGCCTATTGTAGTCATAAGAGGCAACCCAAGTCATGACAGGGTGCCATCCATGAGCATGGAGATCATTGGACAGCCATACTCAGCACTCAAGTGACCAATATCAGATCACATATCACCTTTAAGGGGTATTGGCCATGCTTGGATGGGTGACACCAGCCTTCACAATCCTCATCTCCACTATGCAGCATGCTGCCTACCCTGCATAAAGACTTGTGCAACACTGTGATGTTGGACATGCTACACGTACATATTCTGATCTGAAAGACATACATCATGGACAGCTTCCTTCCTAGTACAAGGGTCGCCACACTCTGGACAGATCCCTGTGCCATACATGTGACATACTCCTGCCATACCATGCAACCCTGTCCAGCAAAGCTGCACATGTCATCTCTGTCATACATGGTACGATGACCGCATGGTAGATGTATCAGTAACTGTCTGGATCAGTAATGTGGCACTGATTCACCTGTCGGTGGGAACATGGCTGTGGGATACAGGTAGAAAACCTTACATCCTATGCCCATACATGGCCCAGGGCATACACACTACTATATGATCTTGGCCATACATGCTATAGTTGATAACCATCCCCGCGAATACCATCCAGCTAGCCATTGTCCCATATGTATCACATGTGCAACACAGGCGATACGGGGTAGGATGTTGAACTGCTGTACAGTGCCATGTAGATGTATATGGCAAAACACATGCATGTAAAGGTTTTCATGCGCATGTCTGCATTGTCACTGCCCATGTCCGTGAAGGTAGTGTATGTGATGATATGTGACATATACACAGCATCAAGGTCAACAGCATTAATGTGCACACATCCAGGCATGTGCTGATAGGTAAGAACACCAGTACAGGCAAACAGACATGCCCACATCAAGACAGCATTCACATGGAGTATGAGCAATGTAATGAGGTGACACACGTATATGGTGATAATATCCAATCCCCATCAGGTGTTACATGTGTGTGAAACAAACATGTCAGTCATGTCAGTGTCATGACGATTTGCAAAGACAACTGTTCATAAGTACTAAATGTAATACACATGAATGTGCATCTGTATCTCTGTGCATCTCTAAGATGCTGTGACCTGTCTCCATCATTATGTCTTACAGATAATGCCTCAATCACGACTGCTGGCATATAGCCGCTTGGAGGATGATGCCCTCATACCATACCTCCACGATAACTATGAGGTACTGTTCAGCCATGTGCCACAGCATGCCCAGCAGTGTGATGACATGTGGCAAGAACTTCGCAGGAGGGTCAATGATGTCGGTGGCCATAACCGCACCTACCAGCAGGTACTCAGACACTGCACGGACCTGATCTGACATGCGAAACAGCGTGCCAATACAATTGCCAGGGAACAAGGTAGAACAGGTGGTGGGCCACCAACCCAGCCCCCACTCACACCTACCAAGGAGCTACTGGCCAGCCTGGGGACCCCATCAGAACAGCATCCACAAACTCTAGCTGCCATCGTGGAGGTGGGTGTCTCCCAACCACAAAGCCTGGAGTTGCCTGGTAAGTTAGTACTGCACATATAAATATTATATCCCATTTAGTCGCATGTGTCACTGTACACTATGTAATGTAACATCATATGCAAGGTATGTTTACACACATGCCGCATACTATAGTATGCTACCCTGTGTATGCACACATGTGCATACTCCATAGTATATGCTATTGTACTGGCGAATGTGTTGACATGCAAAGTGCACCTTGTAGCTGTCATACAGTCATGGATAATGATCAAACTGCTGTGTCACCCCTATACAGGTACCTCTGGCATGCCGCAGAGACAGCAGTCCATTGCAGGTGAGACACTTATCAGTATCAGGCATGTGAATGCACAGATCTATTCACCATGTGGCCAGTTAACACATGTACACATAATGTATAGTCCAGTCACGATATACAGGTCGCAGCTTTCATCAGTCACACTGACTACCCATGTGCAATATATACAAACCAAATGAAACACCAACATGAAACCACAGTAACTGTCATTGCTAGATGTGTGGACAGCTGTGCATACAACAGTGGAGGCGATGTTCAATGTAGGAATATGTACTATACATCAGAACAACACATGTGGGGTACGCAAACAGTACTACACAGTGAGCTGGGATATGGGCAGCCCACATGATTCACCATTGTGGAATGTGCCCCTGCAATGAGTGCAGACATTGTGATTTGCCATCTGACATGTCCCAGACATGTAGTGGTCCTGCTGCAACATTGTCACACTATCCCATAAAACATACCCCACATACCAAACATACAACCCTTTGTCTGTATAACCCTGTGGACACTGGAGTATCTGACATCTATGGGTGTATGTCATATGGGACAACACAGACATGTGACATAGATGGTCATCACACACATCTGGCCAACACATGTTCACACATGGCCATGGAGGATGGCCAGAGACATGTAGTAACATGCAGTAGATGTGATGTGTGTGTACACCCTGTTGCACATTGTCTACACATGATCCAACTATAGCCTTTGTTGAATGGTTATATAGTAGATGTGGAACACTGGACATCCTAACAGCCTGTGCACAGCTTGTGGAGGTGTCACTTAATTCAACCACATACGATGTGTTGCACATCATGACTGTGTCACAGCATGAAAGTAGTCACCTGTACCACTTCCACATACATACACAGACACCACATCAGACCAGAGATATCGTACATTTCCCTCGCTGCTGTTGAACATTACTGTCAGCTGTGCACCTCGTGTGTGTGGTACATAAATGTCATGTGGGACATGGTGTATTGACCAGTCTGCTATGTCTGGACATGGTTTAAAGGCAGCTAAGAAATGTTAGCAGTTGTGCATACATACACAGACACCACATCAGGCCAGAGATATCGTACATTTCCCTTGCTGCTGTTGAACATCACTGCCAGCCGTGCACCTCGTGTGTGTTGTACATAAATGTCATGTGGGACATGGTGTATTGACCAGTCTGCCATGTGTGGACACGGTTTCCAGGCAGCTAAGAAATGTTAGCAGTTGTGTAGGGGTGTCATCGGTATGTCTTCTGGTGACCTGTCACACATGACACAGCATGGTTTAGTGTGTATACACCTCAGCGACGTGGGTCACAATCCACAGTATGTATGTATTGTGT
Source organism: Protopterus annectens (assembly GCF_019279795.1). Taxonomy (NCBI): domain Eukaryota; kingdom Metazoa; phylum Chordata; order Ceratodontiformes; family Protopteridae; genus Protopterus; species Protopterus annectens. Next base: position 263,476,274 of record NC_056728.1, read on the forward strand.
ATGCACGCAGTCATGGCTATGCACTGTATGTGTATGTGTATGTGTATTCCACACTGTATAGCAATAGAGACACCTCATGATTCCATGCAATGGCACTGTGTCTGTACTTCACACTGTATAGCAATATAGACGCCTCGTGCCACCCTCAATGATCATACACATCTGCTAAAAGTGCATTCTATCTGTAGGGCATACAGACAACACTGCAATGTGACACCATTACACCACTGTACATGTGTCAGGACACCATTGTGTCAAACATGTATGCATGTCACTGCACATATCAGCAGATTACATGCCATACTACATGTTAATGTCAAGGACATATGCCTCACATCAGCCATGTGTACTGTTAACCTGTGCTGGTCCACATGGTGTATCACAGGGATGCATGCTTACTACCATGATTGCGTGAAATGCATGGCTTCTGCTATGACACATGCTTGCTGTTGTGTGCAACCCAGGGATTTAATCTAACTAACACTATTAATGTCTGAGCTGCATGCTGTCTGCTGTATCACATGCATGCTGCATGCCTTCTGTCATATCACATGCATGGTTGTCTGTGTGTGTCTGTGTGTGTGCATGGTTGTCTGTGTGTGTGTTTGTGTGTGTGTGTCTGTGTGTGTGTCTGGTTGTGTGTGTCTGTGTGTGTGTGTGTGTGTGTGTGTGTGTGTGTGTGTGTGTGTGTGTGTGGTTGTCTGTGTGTGTGTGTGTGTGTGTGTGTGTGTGTGTGTGTGTGTGTGTCTGTGTGTGTATAGCAATATAGACGCCTCATGCCACCCTCAGTGATCATACACATCTGCTAAAAGTGCATTCTATCTGTAGGGCATACAGACAACACTGCAATGTGACACCATTACACCACTGTACATGTGTCAGGACACCATTGTGTCAAACATGTATGCATGTCACTGCACACATCAGCAGATTACATGCCATACTACATGTTAATGTCAAGGACATATGCCTCACATCAGCCATGTGTACTGTTAACCTGTGCTGGTCCACATGGTGTATCACAGGGATGCATGCTTACTACCATGATTGTGTGAAATGCATGGCTTCTGCTATGACACATGCTTGCTGTTGTGTGCAACCCAGGAATGTAATCTAACTAACACTATTAATGTCTGAGCTGCATGCTGCCTGCTGTATCACATGCATGCTGCATGCCATCTGTCATATCACATGCATGGTTGTCTGTGTGTGTCTGTGTGTGTGCATGGTTGTCTGTGTGTGTGTGTGTGTGTGTGTGTGTGTGTGTGTCTGTGTGTGTGTCTGGTTGTGTGTGTGTCTGTGTGTGTGTGTGTGTGTGTGTGTGTGTGTGTGTGTGTGTGTGGTTGTCTGTGTGTGCGCGTGCACGTGTGTGTGTGTGTGTGTCTGTGTGTGTGTGTGTGTGTGTGTGTGTCTGTGTCTGTGTCTGTGTGTCTGTGTGTGTGTGTGTCTGTGTCTCTTTGTGTGTGTGTCTGTGTGTGTGTGTGTCTGTGTCTGTGTGTGTATGTGTCTGTGTGTGTGTGTGTGTGTGTGTCTGTGTGTGTCTGTCTCTATTGTAATGTAGAGTCTTTGTTTGCCTTCACAGGTGATGTAGGTGCGTTGCCCTCCTGCGGTCCATCTGATGTTTGTGTCCCCACAGACTCTAGCAGTGATGAACATATGCTTGAGGTACAGGCAGAGTTGTCAGGGGCTGAATCTGTGCCTTTGGTTGCCATCCCACCTATATCCCCCTCTTCTCCGCACACAGTTCTCATGCCAACATATACCCCATCACCAGTGGCCATAGAGGAAGGACAGTTACCGTGTGTTAGCTTGGAACAGGAACGTGTGGTGACTACAGAAGGTGTGTCTTCACACCATGATGTCAGTGAAATGACTGCAGATGTGCCACACAGGCATGTGGCCAATGCTGCTTGTAGGAGGACCTCTAGCCGACATGCACCTGCACAACAGAGCGCAGCAGCTGGTGTCACCAGACACATGTTTCAGACTGTAATGGTGGCACAGGCATGTGCTGAACGGTAGAACAGAGAAGGGCAGAGGCTTCAGAGGGCTGCTATCCATTCTTTAAATGAAAACATCCAGGCATCAGCAAATCAAATGCTCAACAGCAGATTGATGACGTTTTTGACAGGTGATTGGGTGACATGGTTGGAATCCTTGACAGTGGCATGGCAATCCATGAATGTGAGCTGTCTGTGCTGGAACATCTGGTAGGAGTGAGGCATAGGCCACGTGGATGTAGGCTAGCTACACCACCTGGTGCAGGTGTACGCGAATGAGCTACCTCACATGCACGGTCCCATAGTGCCGGTAGCAGCAGCAGTGCAGCTGATGCTGCACTGTCCACACCAGGACACAGCAGGCCACATGGACATGGCCATCGATGGTCCCAGTGGGGACACGGTTCCAGTGGACATGTGTCATTGGACAGTACCCAATCTGTACCTCTGTCTGGTAGTGCCTGTGCAACTCCTGGCAGGCACAGGTCATGTGACCGTGGCTGGACACAGTGATCTGTACATCCTGGTCTGTACAATCTGGAGCTGTCAATAATACCCCTGTGTAGGCTGAATACATGGCAGAACTGTGTGCACACATACACGCACACACCAGAAACATGTGTAGGGCACCAACACCCACATCCATAATAACCACACATCAAAAAACAGCTTGAACTCCAAAAAACCTCACTTACAGCTCCCAAACACAGTAAATAACCGTGAACGAATATAAAAGTTGTTGATTTATTACGCGTTCTTTTTAAAATCCACTTTTCATCGAGTACACCTTACTCAACTTCATCAGATGCAAGTCTTGCTCTTGAAGATTACATGTAGTATGAACAACTAAAAATTGTCACACATGCTACGTCTACTTCCCAATATGACAGACATCTGGAAGGTAATCTATCAACATCTCAGCAAACATCAGTACTCCAAACCTTCCTTCAAGTTTCATGGGCTTCTTCCCCTACATTCACAGCTTCCCACAGAGTAAAAAAAAAACATTTTACATGTGTAGCCGTAAAACACTGTCACATTACAGGATGTGAACACACACAGACATACACAGACACACACTAACACGCCCACACTCACGGGGTCAACGACACTATAACACACATTTGATAGTGGTGAGGTGAGGACCCCTGCCTACCATTACAGTACTGTGCACCCACATGACGCGACACAGAGAATAAACATGTACAGGTAGTCAGTAATGCCTAAGACTGACGGCATCAACAGGGTAGTAGATTGCATCACCTTGAGGGGTTAGGAGCTCTATCTGTTCTCAATGGTAGCATACATCCTCACTCCATGCACCAGACAGCCATACATGCATACATATACACACACTGGGGTCCACAAATGTCATGCACATACAGATAGCTAACATGTGTGTGATACACACACCACCCCTGCCTATGTCTTGCTTTCTACACTGCAGTATGTACAGATCTCTACAACAGTGTACAGGGGTGTGTAACAATTGGGATGTATTTCCCACCATGCATGGCATATATGGTCACACAAGCAAACACACATGGCAGTACTGTGAATCAAACACCTGCTATCTTATGATACGTCTGACAGATATGCAGCAGTATTGCCCACATTACAATGTGTACCAATGCTACCTTTGGCAATTGTGCTGCTATATACACACGGGAGGACTTAAGTGTTACAGGTGTCAAGTGATTTACAGTCAGTGACACCTCGACCGCTGTGTAGGTTGTATATCTTCACCTTCAATTACCAGAAACATAGCTTACTGTTTGCACATGTTATTGTAGGACGGCTTGTGACACACCTGTGAGCTGTCTTCAGCAAACATCCATCTGCAAAGGTGGTCCACCCCTTTATGTACACACATCCATCCATACCTGATATACATCTTTCCGTACTGTCAGTATTTCACCATATACAGGTGTCAATGATGGGGCTGCATTGCAACTGCATGTTGTAGCAAGACACAGATGAACTGCAAACATCAGCTACTGCTCATGCATGGTAGCTCAATGCATACCACTACATGTACATGTGTATAGGTCCTACATTCCTGTCATGTAGCCATGTTTGTATGCATTGCAATTGGTGAACATGTGTGGTGACATACATGACACATGGACTGTTGTATGATATGATAGTTGTCATGGGTAACCAGTACAGAGGGAATGTTAACTCAGTCAACATTGCTACCTTATGTACTGTTAGCATTCAACAGCCATGGACCTACCTTCCGTGTGCATGCATGTAATCGCTGTAGCCACGTGTCTGTACGCAGGACAGCATTAGCTATGCTATGTACATATGTGTTGTGTGTGTGGGGGGCATGTACATTTCCACGGCGGTTGCATGTATGTCACATCCAAACATGGGTGTGTTGCCTGGTGTACAGCAACAGCTATCTGTTACAGCTGTATTAAACCCAGGGCCCCTGTTATGTGTACAGCCAACCTGGTTATGAATAGTGGTATCAGTGCATTGCATAACACATGATGGAACCCTGTCAGTACATGGGTAGTCTGCACAGTTGCTGCAGAGCTAGGTACAGTCCACTGGTCATGAGTAACATGGTGTTGTACTAATGTATGGATGTGTGTTGCTGGTCCAAGGACATGGTGATGTGTGAGGGCTACATACTACAGTGCGGCATTTACCACTGTGATCTGCACCCGACACATCTGTGATGGCTTTTGAGAGTGTACTGGTCAGTACATGTGAGTGGCCTTCATATACGTGGGGACACTAACACCTGGAGCGGTCCGTAACGGTCTTATGGCCCACATGTCTGTATCTGAGGTATACAGTGGTAGTACTATTGTGCACAACTGAGCCTTATGCCAGGTATTCCTCAGTGCACAGATGTCAGTATTCCCCATTGTTGGATCTAGACTGGCAGCTATGATTACGAACGCTACACATCTAGCACTATTTAGCATACACATACAATGCAGTTGTCCTGTAGGTGTCACGGTGTTTACCTGGTCTCAGGTTCTTCATCTATGTATGGTACTACATGTGTGAAGTACCCACTCCTGCCAGGACAACACCATGGGTGGTATTAGTGTGCCAGGTTTAGATTGGTACAGCTAAGGTGATGGACAGCAGCAGACATTGTGTGGAAGATCGGTGTCAGACATATGTCGAAATGCGTTCATGCTAACAATGATGACTATCGACACACTGTGCCCTTCCGTGTTTAGAATCTGTGTGCATACAAGACAGCCCTTCGCTACTAAGTGTGTGAGCATGCCCAGTACGCCGTTGTGTAGATGGACACATAGTGCATTCCAGACTGACGTGTGCTACTAAGTGTGTGAACATGCCCAGTGACACCTTGTGTCAGTTGTGTGTCTCTGTGTATGGGCATGACCATTGTTATCCTGTATAGCAATAGTGGTTATCCAAGCAACAGATGGCCATACCCCACTTCAGGATGGATTCCTACATTTAACACACTGGTTCACAGGTATGTACACCGTAACTGCCAGCATCCATGTCGATGTCTGCATTCCTAGAAGGTCATATTGACTGTCTTGAAAGGTGTACTGTCTGTGGCGTGTCTCGTATCTATGTAGTGTTGTAATAGTGCTCCATAGATAGCCAGTTGTCCTGCTCACACCACTGCCGTGTGTTCGTCTCCGTCTGCCTTGGGACAGTAATATGCTTTTAGACTGATCACACTCCATACAATCTCTATCGGCGTCTTTGCCTTGCTGATGATGTCACCACATAGAAGTATGCCTCTGGGAGTGCTGTGATCTAGTAATCTCGGTAGCGCATTCTGTAACTGCGTAATGCTGTAGTGTGATAAGGTAGTCAGGTCTATGTTCTAATCCCAGCCCTGCTGTGTGTGTGTGTGTGTGTGTGTTTGTTTCCAGCTGCCTGCAGACAGAGTAATGCTTTTAGACAGCTCACTCTCCATACAATCCCTATTGGCGTCTTTGCCTTTGCTGATGATGTCACCCACATAGAAACATGCCTCTGGGAGTGCTGTGATCCAATAATCTAGGTAGCGTGTTCTGTAACTGCGTAATGCTGTAGTGTGATAAGGTAATCAGGTCTATGTTCGAATCCCAGCCCTGCTGTGTGTGTGTGTGTGTGTTTGTTTCCAGCTGCCTGGGGACAGAGTAATGCTTTTAGACATGTGTTTGTTTCCAGCTGCCTGGGGACAGAGTAATGCTTTTAGATGGCTCACTCTCCATACAATCCCTATCGGCGTCTTTCCCTTTGCTGATGATGTCACCCACCTAGAAGTATGCCTCTGGGAGTGCTGTGTTCCAGTAATCTCAGCATCACATTCTGTAACTGTGTAATGCTGTAGTGTGATAAGGTAGTCAGGTCTATGTTCTAATCCCAGCCCTGCTGTGTGTGTGTGTGTGTTTGTTTCCAGCTGCCTGGGGACAGAGTAATGCTTTTAAACAGCTCACTCTCCATACAATCCCTATCGGCGTCTTTGCCTTTGCTGATGATGTCACCCACCTAGAAGTATGCTTCTGGGAGTGCTGTGATTCAGTAATTTTGGTAGCGCGTTCTGTAACTACGTAATACTGTAGTGTGATAGAATAGACAGGTAGGTGCTCGAATCCAAGGCATAACAGGTGTGTGTGTTTGGCAGTCATACCCTATGTGTTGGTATCTGTGGGTGGCTAGCTTCAGGATGTGCTGAGTGTGTTTTGTTGCTTTCCTATTTAGTGTCCACAAATCTCATAATCGCCCAAGACACTGGGTTGTCAACACATACATTCGCCAATAGGTCTGGTCAGTAAATGTCAGCAGCCCTACTCTTACTCTTAATACAGTCTGACCCATGTGACGCAACGAAACACACTTGCCCTGATAGTAACACCACTACATAATGCAGGTGGCACATGTGGTTTCCTTTTCATTCTTGTCTAATGCTTTGGTGTCATGCGGTCCGCTGTTGTGATATAAATGCAATATCTACGTATGTGTGTATATGTATATGTGTGTGTATGTATGTATATATATATATATATATATATATATATATATATATATATATATATATATATATATATATATATATATATATATATATATATATATATATATATATATATATACATAGATATATACATATATGTATGTGGACATTAGCACTATTGAATGTTTGTGCTGGATGATCTGTACGTGATCACCTCAGATGTATGTATATCTGCCATGGAGTAGTGGTAAAGCACATCGTCTGTGGTGTGCAGGGTCCTGGGTTCTAGTTGTGTAGACACCAGTTATTTTGTTGCTGGGAAGACCAAGGGACATCAAATATGGTGATAGTAAGGCACCTTTAACCAGTTGTGTACGGATCTGAGCGACAGTAAGCAGTGGTTATTAATTTGGAGGGTCAGTATGGGTCATATAACTATGCATTAGAAGACTATACTATGCAAATGAGGTTGATAATAGTGAATCCCGTTTATCCCCAGGATGTGATGCAGATCACAGGGGTGTATGTGTGTAAATAGCCGGGTGCAGGGCTCGAATATAGGTGAAAGCATGGGAGGGGGGGGTCAGGCATACTGTACGTACATTGGAGACCTGTGCCTTGGGATTGCTCCTGCCTTAGCACGCCTAAGCTAGGGGTGTGTCTATACCTTCCTGGTGAAATTGGGAGGGACAACAGCAGTAGTGGAGTAGTCAAGGTGAACAGGCTGCACAAAGAGGTGATAATCAGCACAATCAGCAGATTACATGGCCAGCCTGCCCCAGAACACTAAGGTAATGTGAGCAAGCACCATACACACAGGTTTCTTCCACACTCATGAGGGGACATTTCTCAACACAGTCCAACCAAATGAGAAGGGCTGCAGCAGGCAACATAGACCAACATGTGCAGGAGGCTGAGGGTGGTGAGGATGTGTATGCTGCCGAACAACCCTTAGTGAGGTGACATAAGACTTTACAGACCCAGGGTAACTTACCAGGGGCTACATGAGCTGGAGATAGTGGAGCGCTATGGGGTGGACAGAGACCTTCTACAGCAGCTTGTTGAGCTGCGCTGGCCACACCTGACACATTGAACAGGGCGAGGGAAACCCATCACAGTGGATACCACGGTATGTGATGGCCTAGGTATACTAGCCACAGGTACCTCCCAAAGCACAACTGGGGATATCATTGGGATCTCACAGGCATCTGCATCCAGAGTATTGCACCAGTTCACAGACGCCATGTCACCACATGCCAGTGAGCACATACATGTCCTCAACACACGTGATTTGTTGACCAGCAATATGCGTCTCTTCCACCACATGGCTGACTACCCTGGGGTACTGGGTGCAATAGCCTGCATGCACGTACGCATCAAAGCACCACCCGGTGAGCAGGGTAGGGCCTACATTAACTGCAGAGGCATACCCTCCAATAGCTAGGCCATATGCGATGGCCAGGCCATTAAACTGAATGTGTGTGCTATCTGCCCTGGAAGCTATGACGATTCTGATATATGGCATCTGACGCAGCTGTAACACATCTTTGCCAATATGGACATCCCCTACAGTCTCCTAGTGGGGGATGCTGGGTAACCACTGGAGTCGTGGCTGATGACAGCCATCAGCAATGCACACAAACCTGAACAACCACACCATAATGAGGCAGACGCACAGGCAAGACATGTAATTGAGCATGTGTTTGGGATGCTGAAGTCACGGTTCTGGTGTCTGCACACATCTGGTGGAGCCCTGCAGTATTCACCAGCTACATGCACCCAAATTGTTATGGCATGTGCTATGCTACACAATCTGATCCTCCTGTAACAGTTGCAGCAGGAACAGCATGGGGCAGGGCCACACAGCCCCTCACCAGTGCCAAGGCCTGTACAGGCACAGTGTGACTTCAAGGAGGAACTACCTGAGCTGGGCCCAGTAGGCAAAAGGGCCATGCACAGTATGATCTGCCCTTGGCAAAGAGGCAACACATGGCATATGCACTGACACAGTAGGTACCCAGGAATTCCACCCTCTCTGACTCGCACAGACAGTACAATGGATGCCAAACATGACACTACCTGTGCTCAGCCATGTATAGGAAGTGCACTGTGTGCATCCGACATAGGCTCCCCTCCAGCACCATCCTTAGGTCTGGAACACCGCCAAGGTAAGTCAATCGACCTACCAATTGGCAGTTGTATTAGAATGTGTATTTACCCATTGCTATGGTATGGATGAGAGCATACAAGGGAATTTGGTGGCTGACTGTTAGGGCAACAGACAGTACACACCCATAGTGGCACCATGACATCTGTAGCAGATACCACGGTCACAATAGTAGCCAGTAGTACACAGGGTGTCCTAACCCACTGCAGGTTATGGGATAAACATCATGTGTGTCCATACAGCCCACACAAGTCTCATACAGCTGGACAGGTGTAGACAATACAGACAAATGCTATACAATGGCCTCTGGATATGCCCAATGAATGACCCCAAAGCCCACAGACACACACACAGACTACAGCAGGCCAGGCAGTTGGATGTAGGTTGTGAAGGCTAGGACGTCCGGCACCACTATGCTGGTAATTAAAGCTAGGATCTGACGTACACTGGTATGCCTCCAACCAGCAATTTAGGTAGGTCCACACACTGAAATGGAGTACCTGGCATACCAGTACAGTAGTGGCAAATGTGTACAACTGTCAGCTGTGCCCCCCTTCCAATGTACACATGTGAGAGTCATGTGCACCACCCCCGGTGCTGTGTATGACTGTGGATACAGTTGGATGTCCCCCCACGCTGTTTTGCAGAAATGTAGCAACTGTCAATGCCACATGACCATTAGCTACCCTGCAGACACAGCATGCCACCTGTCGGTGTACAATGCAGGGGTCGGCACCACAGTACTGACTATCTGGACATGTGACACATGCGATCCAGTTGACCATACTTGGCATGCTCAAACACATGAAGGTATGATGGTAATGTCAGTCGACAACATGCGTAACAGTCATACTGGGCATGCTCACACACTGACACACAGGACAGCCAGGTCTGCAAACATCAGTGGTCTGGACATATCTACGAGTACATTGCTATACTGTTGAATGACTGTGCTGTATGGTATGTGTGTGGTACTGTCTATTGTCTGTACATATGCCATGGTGTATTGGTAATTCACATGAGCTGTGTGTACAGGGTATTGCTACCAACACATGCAAAGGACGGTTCTTTGTTTGAGGCCAGAACGATGCCTTTGGCTACGGAGTGGGTAAGGCACATTCCAGCAGGTGGGAGCGGTTGTGCGTGGGTTTGCATGGTGTTAAGCACTGCTGACCTCTGGTTACAGCTCCTTATACTTGTTTAGACTCCACATTTATTTAACAGTGCACTACTGGCATATTGGTAGACAAAACACGCTTACACCCGCTCGCTCACTCACTTGCACGTGCACCGACATTTGTGCTTACATTTGTCACTCACGCTGGGTGGGCGCAATCCCTTGTGATGCCTATTACATCAGACTACATGATTACAGTATCAGGTATGTCTAACCATTAGGCGATGGCAGGCGTTCGACTGTACGGACTCGGCGGCCTGTCCAGTGACATAATCATATTATATGCGTGTTCCTCATACAATCTGCTCCCATCTGGCTGATACATGGGAACCGATACTCTGCAATGCTGACATGTAAATGTTCTTTGGGAAACGCAGCTCTCTGCCGGGTCATGCTACCGCATACCTATTGTAGGTTTTCCACCTTTTAGATTGGATGACGGGAGACTCTAGGAGTAACACCTTTCCCACTTTGCATGGGACAGTCCCTCATTAGGCATATGTGTCATGCGACAATACTCTAGCCATTGCAACTGTCCTGATTAGAGGACATTCTTATATTCTACGTGTCTGTAATAGTTGCATGTAATGGTTATTGTATGCATGACACGTTGATATGTTATGTGAAGTAGCATAAGCAACCTGACTGCTGCTAGACTAAGCTTTGATTTGTGCTAATATGTATATTTCTATACTATGCATGGCTGTAGATATGTTCTGCCCTGGTACGTCTGACATTTCTACAGAGCAGGTACCACTTTGGCCATTCGGAATGGTGGCAGCCCTATAGGATCTATATGTAGAGTTATCACATTTGACAAGGCGACACATACCCACAGCCAGTAGTAAACTGACTACGTCACCGGTTTGCATATGTTAAGGTTATTCTTGTAGCATTATAGTTGCTAATACTGTTTCCTATAACATGTAGCTGTTTCTGATACAACAAAATCATTTTATGACACCACTACACACAATATATGACCTCCTTTCCCGAAATCACAGGCCATGTGCCATAACATTCATTTTGCAGGACACAACTGCCCAGAGTGGTGTGTCCCTCACAAAGAAGAACAGGTGGTAATCCAAATCTATTATGCTATCATCCACCTAAGGTAGTCAGCGAAATATGCGCTTTTCATCACTAGCAGACCTCACATACCAATGGGGGAGAATGAACACTGTATCAGGGACACTGCATAACACCCTGCGGGACACATTTAGATGATTGGTTCTATTAACCAGACACATTGACAGTCACAGGGCATATGTATTCATTCATGTTTGTCGAGGTACATGCTGTTTATGACTCATACATGTTGTCATCAGGCATTACCTGTATTCCGCCACCTGTCCACCTAATATCACTAGTTCTGGAAGTGTTTAGTTGGACTTTATTATATTCTGATTCATAAATATGGACGTCCATGCTAATCGGTTACATGGCACTGATATAGTCCCTATGTCTTCCCCCAATGGTTTACAGACTATCCAGTAGATGTGCTCTTCAGGTTTGGGAGGTATAGGTGTTTGCTATGTCCACATAGGAATATTAATTACTTCCACTGGGCAGGTCTACTACATCTCTGCCAACCAGCACCTGCACACTTAGGCCCATTATTGCATACCCATGATTCACCTACCTGGCACCCCTCTACAGCACTCATGACAAATACTTACTGTGAGCGCAGCTGGGGTATGAGCACACCCCTACACATTGCCCACTCTCCCTGTCTTGGGACACATGTGGTACGTTTTGTCAACCCATGTGTTATTACACTTGCACAACCTACTGTTCCATGTACACCTACATCCTGCTCGCATCGATAACCACGGGTTCACACGTAAAGTGAATTTTTGGTGTCCCGCAAGGGACCCCGTTATCCATGTTTAAAGTGTAGACCTTGCAGATCTCTCCCACTGGTACTTTCCTGCCAGTGGTTTGGAAAGCAGCAGTGTATTTATCTTCATTGCCTGTCTGTATGTCTGACCGGCCTAGTTGGGCGGTGTTGGAGGTAAACATTTGTTTATTGGACCTCCCAGTAACATATGCCCGGTCTGAACATATGTTACCCGTAATTGCTGTAAAGTAACCTAGTTATGTACATGTGTATATCTACAATGACATATATATTTGTTTTGTGTGTATATGTGTATATATCAATAACTGTTGTATGTGTATATATATATATCTATATATCAATTTTTATATATATATATATATATATATATATATATATATATATATTTTTTGTGTGTGTGTGTGTGTGTGTGTGTGTGTGTGTGTGTATATATATATATATATATATATATATATATATACATATATATATATATATATATATATATATATATATATATATATATATATATATATATATATATATATATATGTATATATACATCTGTGTGTCCGTTAACCAATACATTTCCCAGACATACCCACTTATACATGCATATTGGGTTTTATCTCTGCTTCAACAGCATACTATTGCCATAGTCATTATGACACCGACACTTCACTCCGGTTAACCTGTAATCAGTATACAGCACGTTATACAGTGGACAGATGTCGCACTTTTTTCTTGTATGGAGTACCGCTGATAAATGTGATGTGATACAGTGTCATTTGACCTATTTCTTGTCTGCACAGCCTATTATTCCTGCTACTGTATTTGTTTCTGTGCACATTCATATTATTTATGTTAATAAATGGAGTGCATGTGTTACAGAGAATGTACATCAACATATTGATATCTGCATGTTGTTGTGTCTTTCGGCTTTTCCCGGTTAGGGGTCACCACAGCAGAACTCTGGTCCGCTAATGGTTGGCAGATAGGTTTTACGTGCCGAGATGCCAGCCCTGATGCACAACCTTCAATGAAGGTACGCCCATTCACACATGTCTCCACGCAGAAGACGCTCTAGCTGGGAATCGCACCTACGTACTAGCTGACCTACACGGGCCGCTCCATTGCAACCGGCGCAACCAACCCTGGCACTCCTGTGTCCATAATCGCATAGCCATAGTTTCTCCAGCAAACCCGTGTTGAGTTTCCATGCGTAACAGCCATTATCCACTTGATATCACAGCCATGACACACCTTTACACATTGCCCTCTCCAGAGCGTTAGGGGCCCTACACACATTTTGTACCACCTCGTGTATTCACAGGGTCTCCCTCCATTTATATTTGCACATTTCCTGGTGTTATGGATTACAAACATTTTGCGGGTTACAAGTGTAGGTGGTCACAACATAAAATACATTCCGTCTGTGTGTAATGTTGATGTAGCACTTCAGTGATATTATGGCCACTGGTATAACCCTGCCTCTGGTGTGAATAGCGGTGCTCTACTCACTCTTGTGCAGCTTTATCTGACATATGCTGCAAGCACTTTATAATACCTTAGTTGCTCTAGATTTCCTTCACAACCCTTGTGTATGCTTTCGTCTTTCGGTGTTCATTATATTTATGTCTGTGTGTCTATATATATATATATATATATATATATATATATATATATATATATATATATATATATATATATATATATATATATATATATATATATATATATAAGTTACATCTATACAAAACAACATACATTTGCTATGCTTGGAGCTGCTTACACCAGCGCAGGCGCACTTGCATCTCCTTATTGTGAGTTACATATGTTTACTGCCACTTCTTTGTGCTTATATGTGCCTTATTCCTTATGACAGTACCACTTTGATTGATGGAATCAGGTTAACGGCCCCATGCAAAACACGCTTTCACCTTTACATGTTTAAATGTTGGCTTTACAGCACAGAGGCATTCATTATGATATGTGCTATAGTCGTACTTGAACTGGGAATGCCTTTACGTTAGGCGGATGCTCTAACCACTACACTATTGGTGTTCTGCCTCATTTATATGTATACCCATGTTTCATAGCTACCCTAACATATGCCTTACTGCTTCACTTACACAGCAGGCATCCATTCTCCTGCTGGGAAAACTGCAGTATTACACATGTGACATTCCCTATTCCCTACTGCTCTGGACCCATGCTGCATGTTTACTCACTCCAAGGATATTCAGAACTCCAACGCTTATAGTCCTGGCACATACGTGTGTTTGATTGTCAGGGTGTTCATGTGCTGGTCCAGGTTTAGGCTTGTCCGACTGGTGACTGGAACAGCCCTGTACCTGTTCAAATGTCAGACGTAGCACATGGACAGAGTTGGTCCCTATTTTAACATTCTACCTGTGTTTACAGACGCAGGGGTTTGGGCAACTCTGACGACATTATTAGGTCGGCACTACATAATATAAGGTGGGGGGTGGTTCCACTACATAATACAGGGTGGGGGGGGTGTTTCCACTGGTGTTTCCCTTCACATTTGACTATTTCATTCATTCATTCATATATATGATGAATATTATTCTGGACATCACTTATGAATTCACTACAGGTATGCAATAGTACTCTCAACAAATGTGACGGTTGGTGTACATATGTGTACGGACCTCTGTGATACTCAGGGACTAATTTCAACAGTGACAGGGACAAGGCAATGATAAATCAGGGACAATTACGGACACTTCTACAATATTAGTACTATTAACTTGGAACGTGTTGACAGATTCGGAGACATATGTATTACTACTTATTTTCTGCAGTTAAATGCGTCTATTACTCTTAATTCTTGTCATTAGTCATTCTCATTCAACACCTTTCCTCCAAAGGTCACTGGCTTTGTGAGTGATTAAGAGGCTAGCCAGTTATTGTGCGAATGCTCTGACCATTGGTAGGGTTGCCACATTTTCATATGTACAGGATGGGATATATTCTGGAGACACCAGATAGTTTAGGCCAACACATACCCACGGTCAGTGCAGGATTTAGAACATTCAATATTTTCCTAGCTGAGAGCCTATTCCTTTAGCACTTTAGTTTCTTATTCTGTTTCTTGTATGAATTACGTATTTTATATCCAGACATGACTGCTTTAGGCAACTGTTACATGAAGTATGGTACATAATTATTTCCTACAATCACAGGACATTTGCCATTGTATCATTCTTGGTCAGGACACACCTACCCAAATAGTGACTGTCCCTCACACAGTGGGTCAGGAGGTACCCTGTTTATGTCAGTGCCTTAATCACCCTATTTCCAAGTGCCACTATGTGAATATGTACAACATATTCTCTCGATTATTCATGTGGGGAGACGTGCGTCACGGGCAGGTTTCTGATCCTGGGTAGTAGGTTCTGCATGACCGTCTAGAGGCTGAACAGTCTCATGCACCACTACTGCACATTCAACTTGTGTCAAGATGTCTACACGACTGGACATCGTGTCATGATACCAAGTCTGATGTTACACAGGTTACTTATCCCATGAGGGATATCCAAAAATTGAACAAGCGAAATACCGTCCATTCTTTTGGATTTACGAAAATGTATTAGGGTTTTACATGCAAGGGATACATAGTTTGCAATCCTAACACTGCCTAGGGTGACACTGCCTACTACATATGAGTAGTGGTCACTATGTGTAGATATGGCTGCGCCAAGCTAGTAGCCCGAGTATGGCTGGATTTGGTGGACGTTCAGGTATGGGGGTGGGTTGTGTGCTGTGGAGGGGATGATGGATATTCAATTATGCATCCAGGTGCGTTGCATTTGGATGGGCCAGTTCCATCCAGACCATTCTGTGGGTATGTGCCGGTGACGTTTCTGTACATGTGTATCGCACATTTTAATATTCATATGTTTGTGTGATTGTGTTCTACAGTATGGCCTGTCAGGTTGTATTGCAGATGTGTATACTTGTTCTTTGTGTTTCTTTCTGATTCACCTGCTGCTCCCTCATACACCTCCAGTTCACCTATTGTGCATCCAACACAGTCTCGCCTTTGTGGATTATACCATTACCCATCCCCCTCACACACATATTCCTGACACTCCATCCATCCCTTCTTTGGTTGATGGTCCATGACATGGTCAAGGGAACACATTGCATACACTACATATGTCAGGTACCTGTATGGTTGTGTGGACTACCCTGGCATTTTTCACCTTCCACATTCTGTACATCACACACATAGGTACACGCACATACTTAACTTTCATGACATGGTAGGTACACCCGGGTAATACCCGTTCAACTGTGACACATACTGACAAGAACGGCTTGGACCACATATGGGCAGAATTTGGCCGAATTCTCTGACCATTGGTAGGGTTGGCACCTTTTCATATGGCCAGGATGGGATATATTCCAGACACAAATCAGATTTTACAGGACAACACATACCCATGGTCAGTACTACGGATAATACTTTTGTTTTCTGCCTACATGTTAGCATATTGTTTTAGCAGTTTATATGCACCTTCTGTTTTGTTTTCTTGCTTATTCTATTTCTTGTCACATGTGGTATGTTACATATGGATATACCTATTGTATGTGACTATTATATGCGATGTGGGATATAATTATGTCATACGGTCGCTGGATATTTTACATTTATAATGGTTTTGGTATGGACACAACTGCCCAGCTGTGTACTATCCCTCACAATGTGGGACAGGTGGTAACCCTGACCACTGGGCTAGATGTAGCTATTGGCAGTGCGCTAACATGATGCGTTTCACTTCCACTTGGTATAACTATCTACACTGCGTTAGAATACGGGCACACAGTTTTAAATGTCATTTGTTCGAGGGATGGAGACTCGATATTCGCTACCGTGCATTTGTGTTTGGTTCTTAATTTTGTGTTCGCAAGAACTGTCTTGCATGCTTTGCATACATTTCAGTATCCACGGACACTGACAGATGTGATTACTATTGCAGGCAAATTGTTATATTCAAGCATTTTAGGTTGCACGTCGACAGCTGACATTTCCACGCTTCAGTGCGGCACTTCGACACGCCCTATGCACTCACGCTCATTTCCTATGCACGTGGCTGTGGCGGCAGCGTGCCTTCATTAATATGCATATGGCACTACTGCACCATCTACATGCTGCACGGTCGGCGCAAGCCTAATGCCGGCCTTGCGCCGACCTTCATGAATCCCGGGCAAAAACTTACCTGGGGATTCAGTAAACTCCATGTAGGCTTAGCGAGAAGCTTACATGGATTCTATATGTTGACATGGTGAGCAGCAGTGCTAATTGCATATGCATGCTGCACACCCTGTTTAAATGAAAACAAAAGTGGTTTAGTGGACAGCAACAGTGTTGCCAGCCAGGAAGCCATGTAAATCAACACAAACAGCAGCAGACATGTAAAACTGTTTACCTACAGGCAAACTAGGTCTGTGTGCCTGCACAAAATGGAACAATGATTACCAGGATTATTAAGAAAGCAATGTATATAGTTCCAACACATTACATGACAGTGTATGCAGGGCAGAAAACTGTGGAAACCTGTTTCAGACATACTGAGCAAAAGTTGTGTAAGATGATCAGTAAGGGTACAAAGACTGCATTATAAATAGTCAGGGGAAGTGTGTGTATTGAAAAGGGACACAAAGATGAATTGTAGGAATGAACACAGGGAAAAGAGACAGGTGAAATATGGTAATGTACAGCAGATGAGGACATGTCAATGAAGACAGTTGTACCATGAACACTAATCACATATCAACATGCTACAAGAGGGACTGCACAGTGAATGTATATGTAGAATGTACTGTCACCCAGGATGATGCCACAATACAAACAAGAAATGATCACCATCAACAATTGGCTTAGTTTCTGGTGTCATTCCAGGGGGATCCAATATCTGTCAGTATGGAAGGAGATGTGTGACAGGCCATGCTACTTTTCCAGAGATGGTCTGCACCTGTGTCCTCTAGGCTGTTGGATATTGGTAAAGACACTTGGCTCCCCAATAGTGCCTTTTTTAGGCAATGTCAAAACAACAGAAGTTCAGACATAAAAAAAAAACTCCACTGGAGACAAACTCAAGATTCTGCTACTTAATGCTAGGAGTCTAAACATGATGCTGCACTGGAGGAAATTGCCAATCTGCTAGCTGACATATTGGTGCAAATCTCAATCCTGTGGACCCACAGGCCATACCCCAGAGCATACATGACAGCAGTCTTCTTTCAAGTATCTCTAGAGATCAGGTCATACCTGCACTCTCCAAGGCTAAAAACATGGCCTCAGTGGTACCAGATAACATCCCAGGTTGCTTACTAAGCAATCTAAAACAAGACCTAGTGAACCCACTTTGCATTCTGTTTAACCATAGCTTGAGAACTGCCTTTGTTCCAGCAGAGTGGAAAGCAACAACAGTAATCCCCCTTGCACAAAGGGGGGGGGCATCAACCGACCCTGTAACTATAGACCCTTATGTCTAACCAGTCTTATCTGCAAGGCCATGAAAAGAATCATCATGGACATTATTAACAAGGATATAGCTGACCTTCACACTCTAGACCCAAACCAATATGGATTTGATAAGGGTATATAACGCTTATTAAACATAGTAGACTTCTTTGAGAAAGTCACCAAAGACCTGGATGAAGGTAAGACAGTGCATACTGCCTATCTTGACTTGGTCAAGGCTTTTGACACAATCCCCTACTCGGGTGTCATTCAGAAGCTCTCCCAGCTGGGGATTAATGCTTATGTTAATAGATGGATAGCTAGTTGTCTCATTGACAAAACACATACTGCCAAAGTTGGTGACTCAACCTCTCCCAGTAAAGCCATCATCAGTGGAATACCACAAAGATCTGTGCTGGGGCCTCTTTGGAATCTATTTTTTTGGAAGTCCATGCTATAGTAGATGGCCTTTGGCTTATCATTTTTGCTGATGCTTGCAAATTGGGTGTAATCAATGAGTCCACCAATTATGTTAACATATTACAGGAGGGGCTAACACAGACAGATGAGTGGCGCCAAAGCCACAGTCTACAACTAAATGCAAAAAAGTGCCATTATTATTGCCTTTGGTGAAGTGGAATTACCCACTAATTACAGTATTCACAATACTCCCCATAAGCTACAACACAGTGGTGTGAGACCTGGCAACACAGGTAGATAGCAATCTGAACTTTGAACACCAAGTTTTTACAGTGGTAAGGAAAGCTTTCCATATCATGCACCTCATAAGTAAGCTCATTGCATCCAGGTCTGAGGATGTTATACCACCCTCAGCAGAACATTAATAGAGTACAATGCTCCCTATTGCATGTACCTCACCAGATACCTGCAGCAGCTGAAGAGACCACAGGGGTTTCGCAACAAGAAAATACAGGGCCTCCAAACCATGCCATGACATATGTGGATAGAGTAAAAGCCTGTCACTGTACTCTGTGTTGTATTGGCTTCTGAAAGTGACTGCTGACTGGTATACAGGGCGGTCTCTGACCTTCCCCTGCTGTAATCACTGCACATCCTCAAATCTAATGGCACAAGAGTCAGTCAATCTAGGGATCTTAATCTAGCCTCTGACATTAACAGACCATGCTTGAGAGATGAATATATCTCCCAGAGACTGCCACTCCTCTGGAATAAAATTCCAAATCATGTGAAGCAGAGCTCCTCACTGACCCTATTCTAGCTCAACCTAGACAAATGTATGGGAGGCTGCAAATTCACCCAAGGGGTGGCACCCAGTCCTGGCTGCACAGGGGTAGTTGGTGTTGACCATAGACTTGACCTGTGAATTATGTCGACCTAATAAGGACAATAGTGGCTACTTGGGATGGACATGGCTAGGCTTGTAAGGGTTGTAGGACCACTAGCCTAGTAACCTCCCATGAACCTATGAACTTATATCAGCATTTCTCAGGTGGTGAATTACTACAGCTGTTATAGAAGGAGCATTTAATATAATGGCAGCAATGGCAATCAATACATTAGCTCACATCACAAATTTTAATATGCTCTTGTAGTCATACCATACATCCACACCTCAATAAAGCATATGTCAATGATAGCAATATTGGCATGTCAAGTGTTCATAGAGTCATAGGACAATATTAGGCTGATGGCCAACATCCCATGAAATCCTAGCCATTATTATAAAATTAAAGTAAAAATGCCTATACGTATATTCCAGAAGATAGTAAGACTATTGTGTGTATGCCTATATTTGTTGGATTGGATTACATCCTGCCACTGTCCATATGCGACAAGTGCACTACACCATAACAGAATTAGCAATCACACATGCAGTGGTCTGGGGATAGGCTCATGGAAGGACTCTGCTTCATGATATGTGCATGCATATTTGACATGAGGACATTCTGCACTCCTCTGCAGGAAGGATGTCATGTTGCCAGACTTCAAAGGAGGATGTGTGTGGCTACATAAATTGTACTCCAAGTGGTACCGAAATGTAGAGCTATTCCAAAGATCACACAATGACAATAATGTACCAGCAACCAAACACACAACAGTACACTGGGCCTGATACGGACATTACACCTGTATAGGCATAGAATATGAATGATATGCAATGTCACAGTAGCAACACCATATATGTTTGACTGTAACACTGTCATGTTGCAGTTTATGGAGTATGATAGCATGATTGTATGCTGAGGAGAACATGTTGCGAGCACTGTAGGACATGGTGTGGAGTCACATCCCTCTGTATAATTGTTTCATAAGTGAAAGTTGTATGTACAGACATGCAAGTAGCTTGCTGTCAAATTATAACACCTATATGTGTAGTTAAAATAGATTGCAAACACAGTAAATGTTTCTGCCACAGCACAGGATTGTCTTGAATACTGTCAGAGTGCTTGTTACACAAGATGACATAATCATTGTATGCTATGTCAAGATGTTTGGAGGATGGTTGAACATAGCTGTGGACTCACATATCATTCTAAAACTATTTTCAGAGCACAGTACTTAGCACAAGTGCCAGACCACAATTCTAGCTTTTATAGTGTTGGAGAATACCTTATAGCTGATGATATCAGCAGATTCTGGTGAGAGGAAGATGGTAATAGCAGTATCCCACATGCTGGTGTAAAATGCGCTCACTAATGTCAAGTAAGTGCACAAAAACACACACACATACACACACACACACACACACACACACACACACACACACACACACACACACACACACACACACACACACACACCAATTGACTTCAATGAGAACAGAACCCCCTACCTAAGTAAACCAGCTAGAGACTTCCATATTTAATGCAAGCACCACAGCAAGGTTGTAGGACAATTTATAGTGGATGGCATCATCACTGGATGTTTGAAAAATGATGTTGGGAGGCCTCAATAAAATAGATGTGCAGTCATGTCCAACTGTCACAATATTGGTACTCCATGGGATTTTAGTGATGGCTGAAGGATACACAGTTATGATCTTCTGACTAGACAGACAGACACACACACACACACACATCAGTTGACTGTAGTGAAAGTAAAACACATACCTAAGTATACAGACTACAGAACTCAGTACGTAATGTGAGCACTATGGAAAAATTCTGACTTTTGCAAAGCTGCAGGACAGTTTATATTGGATGACATCATCATTGGATGAATGAGAGAAGATGTTGGGAGGCCTGAATGAAATGGACAGCTAGCCATATACAACTGTCAAGATATTAAAGATCTGCATGTTACCAGATTGATGAGTGCACAAAGTGTAGCATTTGCTGTAGTATTTTCAGTGAGTAGGTATACCTTAAATGGACAGCTTTACAAATTGTATGCAAACAGATGTCCAGATTACTGCAATTATTGGAAAATCATAAATAATGTGTATTGTCAGTATAAAGATGTACATGGTATATAATAAAGCATTTTTTATTTATTTCTGTAGTGTAGTTGATATATTTGTGAACAAGTACTGAGAGAGCAAGTTTCAAGTGGATGGGTACAGGTAAAACATGGCCATAGTGTAAATATGTGTTCTTTCCTTAAAAAGTGTCTTCCCTTTCTTTGTATTTTCACATGTGCTGTCATGGGATGAAGACTAAATAGGCCGTAAACATAAGTAATGCATGTTATTGTGCACTTTCCATATAGCACCGCTGAGCAGCCTATTAGTGCGATCTGTGACAAAGTGTTTGGGCATGTGAGATACATATTTCTGCTACTTTCCCTGTTTGAGCATAGTTAAGAGGTGAGCAAATGTGAGCCTCAGTGCTAAAATTATGAGAGTTCTGAATACTGAGTGTATGAAACAACACCAGCTGCTTAGCTGACTCTGTGACAGTAGGTGTAAATGCATTGACACATTTGTTTTGGAACCCAGATGATATACAGTTGAAATCCAGGTGTATGCACTAGTTTTAAACAAGTAATGCAATGACAGAATTATTTATTCTACATTTACTGTATGTTACCTTAGTGCAGTGTGTTTAAGCAGCATTACGTGAAGGTAACTGCACCATTGAAAAGCCATTCACCGTCTCTTGCATTGGTGCATGATACCAAACTCCGCACAAATACAGAGGCCAAAACGTCAAGGGTTCCATTGCTTTTTTTGTACTTATGTGTATTGTGTATTGTGGATGATTCTATTTTTTACCAGAATAAAGGTGTGAAAATGGAGTAGATAGGAAAGTGGTAAAATGGGGTGCAAGCAGGGGCAAGAATGTAGGGAAAGCAATATAGGAATGTGCAGGAGGGAGGCAGGAAAGGACCATAGCTATCCACTTCTTCAACAATGTAACATGAATATATGTACAGAATATTTGGCTGAATTTGGACTGTCACCTCAAGAGAGGGGTGACAACAATGTAATCATGTTGTATAGCCAATTGGAACAAATTAAGTGTATCAAGAAGACATGTGTGTGAAGTGGAGAGATATGTAGGGGATGGAATTTTTTTGGTGGGACAAGTGCCCATTTTATTTTACTTCAATAAGAAAGGAATGTTGAGTAAGGGATGTAGGTATCTCTGGGTCAGTTAGGTAGGGAAAGGTGAAAAAGCAGATATAAATAAACAGGACTAACAAGACAAGAGACAGGGATGCTGAGGGACACAACAGTTTGGGGGACACCATGACTGAGGCTAGGGAGGGGACAACAGATGCCCATGCCTTCAAACATGGGGAAAGTGAGAATGTAATCCTGACTTGCAGGACTGTCATCACTGTCCCTTACTCCACTGACTGTTGGAGTTTTTGATGTCTTCTCCTATGGACCATAAGGGAAAGCAGCCTCTCCATCCAATGTAAGAATGCACCAATGTTGCTGTGCATGACCTTACGCACCAATCCTGGCATATCCTGGCAGATGATAAGCTCCCCAGCTCCACCAGTACTCCTGGAGGGTACTACAGCACCAGCTGCCAAGGTAGTGCTACCTGAGGGCACAGGTAGTGCAGGGGCAGCAGAGGCAGTACTTCCAAGTTGGGTCCCAGATGTGCTCTGCATCAGTGCTGGAGCTGGTGGAGTGGGGGCAGGCTGAGCCACTGCAGTTGACTTACTTCCCTGTGCTGCAAAGCATTTTATGATTTGTCAGAGATGAATGAGATGGAAATGTAGAAAGAAAAAAAGAGATAAGGGTTGGGGTGACAGGAAAACAAAAGTTAAAATTAGCACCATCATATGTGACATACAATGCATTATCACAATGATAATGTATTTTATCTGAACTTTTCCATTTAAGTATATTTCTTAACAACTACAAACTATAACTAAGGACTGATCAAAGTCATTGCAATGTGTATATATTGCATATTTGCTTGGTCCAATTAAACAGATTAAGGTAACAGAAAGGCATTTATGCCACTTGTATAGATATTCATTTATGTAATTATTTTTAAGGATGCTGCTATTTTATATGTTACTTGTGGTATTTGAACCCACAATGTCTGACTACAGTCTTAGACTTGACTGCTACAGTTGGCTTGTGCTATAGACTAAAGCATGTATGCCTGCTTTTACAGCTAGGATATGTATGCTTACTTTGCTAAAAGTATATAGAAAATAAATACATTTAAAAGCCTGCAATAATACTTATTTTATGCTGCATACATACCCCTTGCTTACCTCAGTCTTTCTATATACTCAGGATAGGCCTCTCTATTCACCATAATCTCTACATTAGATGTGGAATAAAGATAGGAGAACAAGAGATGAGCATATGCATACCAGTCTTGCCTATATGCAGCTTTCTATCCACCATAAATTATTTTTAGCAGTATACTTGCACAGCTGTGGGATGTTACCAGTCCTGACACATCCAGCCACTTGTTGAGTGTACCCCTTTTGAGCCTTTTCAGGTCATTAAACTGATGTCTATACTGTTATCCAGTCTGTAGAATGCCAATCACACTTGAGAAAGCCTTGGCCAGACTATTCAAACTCTCAGAAGTGTACTTGGAGCCAGTATAATCTCCCTACTAAACCCTTTCGCTGTGGTGCTTTACAGGGAGTCCATTGAAGATCCTGGACTCCTGAACACCCCAACTCTATGCCTTAAATTGGACACCTTCCCTTCTCCCTCCAGACATGTCTAACCAGGGGGAACAGCAATAGCTTAGAACTCTTTTCCCCTAATGCATATTATCATGTTTACTGGTAGTGGACAAACCTGAACAACAGTACCAACTGCATTTGTGAGATGTTAAGTGGAGAGCAACAGAGCCAAACAGAGAGGAAAACAGTTTTGTAAACTGGAAGGTTAATCCGACAGCTGGCATTAGCTTGAGGGTTGTTTGTTGCTGTAATTGATAGGTGATTTACTTTACTGGGAGTACACATTTTATGACTTGACACATTTTTTTGTGGGGCATTACACAATGATAAAATTAATTTTTACAGTGTGGGATTCAAACCTATGCATAAGGAATAACACATTTTATTCCACAACAGTGATTTTTCATCCTTGCATGGAAGAAGTGCTTCTCAGATGTAATCATTATTTACATACAAATGCACATGACAGACTGAGGGGGTTAACCATGTATGCGTGTAACCTGACAAGGTCCTGGTTTATACATCCCTTTGTGTATGATTATTAATGAAGTCTGAAGACCATCCAAGGCCAGAGAACGCAATTATGATTAAAGAAACATATTAGTAAGTATACCCTCACTCACACAAATGATTCATATGAGTTTATTAGAATGGAATATACAACCTTAATAAACTTGGGAGTGTGTAATAATTATTTTCATGTGAATTTTAATATAAAGTAAAATGGAACAACAGAAAAATGATTTGGAATTTGGTTTATTAGAACCCAGCACCATCTGCATTGTAGCCCTACACTTATACTTGCTGCAACAGGAATAGTAAATAACAATTGTGAATTTTCTTATTCATTATTAACTTCTGTATGTTAACTGCTGTGCAACACCACTTAGAGTATATGCGCAGTGCCCGACATACTTCCTAGAATATACCTGTTTTGAAATTGTCTACTGTCTGCTTCCTCTCTGTAGGTGTTCTAGACCTGCAGGTGTTGGGAAATATTACTAACCACCTCGCAATGTCGCTAAGCAAAGTTGTGTGATGGAAAGCAAAAGATGCAACAATTCATCCTTTTTGAATTGAAAATTCCTGCATCCTGTCTCTAGGTGTTTTGTCTTATTTTTATGTAGGTCATTAGTCCATATTTGCACAATGGTAAGAATTACACAAATGAGACAAGCAAAGCTAAACTTGTTTTAGCGTTGTAAGCAGCTTTTATTCAGATTCATCCATAAAAGACAAAGGTGGGATTGAACCATGATCTACAGATAGCATGTGCTATATGGATCAATGTGTTTAGCAGATGTGCTACACACACACACACACAAGCAATTCATATGTGTATTTGATGTACTGGTTATCAAAGAAGTGCACTGCATGACATTTATTGTGTTTATCCATTTCCCCTGTTTGCACTAAGCTGCACGCCATACAAACACTGGCATTACAAAAAAAAAGATTGTGAATGATGTGAACTCTTTTGGGGAATGTAGCAGGATATATGATCAGGTGCTTGATAAGGCCACTGACATGATTACATCTGCCCAGACGAGAGCAGCTGCAGTGGCCCATGGACAGCTGCATACCGGGGGGTGGGTGGTCTGCTACAGAGCTACACTAAATGAAGAGTTCCTGCCCACTGCCAGGGATCCAGAGAGCTCAGTGCAAAGTCCATAACAGCATGTGATTGATGTTTGTGCTGCTGTTTCAGGGGGAAAAAGTATGTCGTGGGAGGAGCTTCCAGGCTTACCTATGTCAATTTTTAGATATTTCTTATATAGTAAAATATTGAAAGCAATACTTAAGTTGGTTTAAGAGTTTTTTTGGGGGGATAGTTTTAAGATTGATGCAGGTAACAACACATTCTGGTTCATTAGACATGGGCTTGGGGTGGATGTGTCGTCCAAGTTTCAGTTGAATGTATTGTTAATGAACACTTAAAGGACAAAATTTTTCACCCCTGTGTTATTGTGATGATAGTGTCCTTACATTTTGCTTAATTTCTTCCAATACCATCCTCCCTAGTAAGTGTGGAGCCACCTGCACATGGTAAGCCAAACATTTTATTGCAGTACTGATGAGCATTTCACAGAAATATTAATTTATCCATATGTGTGAGGCGGGCATTAGGACTGCTGCGTGTATTGCTGTACTATCTGTGATAGTGTGACCAGTGTTATTTTGTTGCCATATATTGAACTGTAGTAGTGTAGCTATTAATTTTTTTCATGTGTTTGTTGCTTATTATCACAGGTGATCCTGACAGTGAAATTGTAGGACTCTTATCACATGATGTCAGAGTATTGGCAGACTTCGATGATAATGGTGGTCAAACATAGGCACAGTCGGGGGGGTGCAGAGGATGAATCTGACACTAAAGTTGATATTCAGCTATCCACTGTAATTCCATCAATGTGATCAGTAGGCCTACGCAAACCCATTCCAGTGAGCCCTCAGATATTGGTCAGGTGGAGGGTGAGACACTTGATCAGGGTAGTGTGGTTACTGTGGCATTAGTACCTGTTGACTCTGGCCATAGCCAAAGTGTGGGCAAGGTGCCACATAGGAAGGTTGCACAGGTTGCTTGGAGGAGACTTGTTGATCATTCTCCACCTGATCTAGGTGCGTCTTTCTGTGCCACTTGTATGTTTAGGGCCATCATGGAGGCACAGGTACATTCCAATATGGCCTCCAAAGAAAAGCTTAGGACTGTAGATGTGGCACAGGCTGAAATGTGTGACTGCCTCCGCCTTGTTGCCAATTCAATGGATCAGATGAATGACATGTTGGAATGGGAGGGGGATGGCATCCATGTGGGTGTAGATCAACCACATCATCTGATGTTAGCTGATGTGGCTGTGCCCGATCATGCTCCCATAGTGGCACTACTTCCACTGCGCCATCAGTGGTTGAGGTGCCCACACCCAAACATGGTAAGCCATGGGGTCCTGGTCCTGGGCATACTTATAAGGAGAGCTCATCCATCAGACATCAGTCACATTCAGATAGCAGCAGTGCATCTGACCATGGTTGTGGATGTGCCAGTGCAACTCCTGGCAGAGCCAGTTCTTGGGGTTGGGGATGATGACGATGAACTGTCAAGTCTACCACGCATGGTTCGCACCTGTCCAACATACCAGAACATAGAGCTAGCACAGTGCTTGGCTCTCTTGCAGACACTCACACACCAATTTCACCTAGAGTGCTCATACAGGCACACACATAACAGTTAAATGGATCAGTTATGAGGCCTAATGGTCATTCTGTCTCAGTGGCCATTTGATACTTCATCCAAATGTATGCCTGTTTCTCTTACTTACTCATACAGACTCACTATCTTTTGTGTCAGTCTAGGTCTCCTGCCCCCCCAGCACACACACACACACACACACACACACACACACACACACACACACACACACACACACACACACACAAAACACCCTGTGCAGATGATGATAACTGTGCTATATACCTCTTTTCTCTCTTTTGGATTCAGGGATACGTAAGTCTTTTGTCTGATGTCCAGGGTGCATAGCTGACTTAGTGCTAAGTGTATTGATTTTGAATGCTGTTTTGGGAAATATACTGCTTTCTTACAAGTGTTTGTAATGTGTACATCCCTGCCAAACCTAGAAGCACCAGTAGGAAGTAACTGCAGAAACACCTGGAGGTGCATTCGGCTATAATGAGTTACCCTGTAATTAGCATGCCACGATGTTTACTGTGTTTGCACAGCTCTATACGGTATGTAGAGCTGATTACTGAATACAAAACCGTGAGTCATCTTGTGTGAGTTGCACCAAGATGTGCCCATAGTTTCAGCAGCCCATGTAAGGTTTACTGAATATGCACCTTGATTTTTATGCAGGAGGACATTTTTTTCTGTGTAATGGTGAAATTAGGGATGACTGCATTAAGCAATGGATGGCACAGGTGTTTTGCCAGTTACCACCCCTATAAAATACTCATTTCAGGCAAATGTGGTATTCTGATCACAGTTTTGTGCACTCAAAGTGAAATATTCAACATATTCTAATTATTTTCTTTGGTGGAAAATACACTGTGAGATAAAGAAATGTGTTTAGAGTGCCCTTGTCTATCAAGATAAGTGTGGTCTGTAGGCAGATAGGAACAATATATGGTCAGGTCTGCTAACACTAAATGTCTGATAGAAATAACTGATTGCTGCTTTACTCTAAATTGATTTTCCATTGCTGTGCTATTAAAATATATCAAACCAGTTTGTAAACACTAGACACACAAGGATTTGCACAGTAGTTTACGCTGGTTAGAAACAAGCAAATAGCAAATGCAAAATATCTGCTAAATTCAGTCATTTGATACACAGAAAGTAGATGACTGTTCATTAATGCACATCATTTACCATTTAGGACCAGCATGCTAAATGTTATACTTTTCCTTTGGGTGTGCTTCTTTAAGTCTATGAATAAAAATGATTTTGTCTTTATATAGCAAGTTCCCACTTTTAGAATCAGAAATTGCATGTTACAGAAATAGATGACTATTTTGTTGTTTGTGTCTGCTCCAGCTTCTAAAAACACGTAGTCCTTTCTAAATTTCCACTTGTTATTAAGGTGTCTGGAAGATGAATATTAACTATGTTTCAGTTCCTGAAAAGGCTGTCTGAAGTTACAACTGAAGAATGCTGGATTTGTTCATATGTAGCTGTGGGAATGCAGATGAGTCATTAAAATGACTAAGACCACACCTGCCTGCTGTTCTCAGTCCTGTATACTTGTAATAGTTGTACGGGTGTAGTTCTGATGATCAGAGAATTCACTTGCAAGAGGCCTTATATATAAATTTAGCTTAAAAGTGACTCTCAAAGGACAATAAAATCTGATGTGACAAAGTACTAGTGTCATTAAGCAGCATACTATTACTGACATAAATGTACATTGATAACACCTTTATCTTTTAGAGAGGTGCTCTTTACATTAGAATAGCTGAAATGCTTCAGGCATTTCAGACTGTCCAGTCTGACATTAACATGTACTGCTACTTGTAAGTTATGTCTTCTTCCCTACTGTGCTTATTTCTCCTCATTGTGGCTCATCTCCCAAAAAACTATGGATTTTATCAGTTTAAAATCCTGTCTTATTATATAAAATATTTAAAGACATTAAACTGAAGTCCCATCTGCTTGAGCTGGTGGTATCTTAACTGGATGTAAGAGATCCCATGGCACCTATCAGAAAATAGGGGTCCTTTATTTAACAAGTGCTTATCTGTTATAATCTGTATACAATGCAAAAAATATAAAAACAATATTTACTTTATTCACAATATTATATGCAAACTATTTACATTTCTTTCTTTCTTGTTTATATTATTTACACTTCAAGTATTGAAGATATAAATACACATTTATCTGCCCCCATTCTAATTTCCACAACCAAACTCTTATCTTTTTAACATTTCTGATAAATGTCATTTAGCATTGCACATAATTTATTTAATACTTTGATTCCAAATTATTCAAAAAACATTAAATATATTCTTATCAACCTTCTTGACATAAGTTTCACCTTTGTTCTTATAAAAGCAATATGCGATCATATCCATATTATTTTCATTTCACTTAATCTCATGTTGTTGATAATAAACCTCATCCAATTTTTTTTCCACAATAAATCAATTTTTTTACATTTTAGAAAGCCATCTTCAGCAGTTTCTTCTTTACCTCAACAGTGACATACCCTTTCAGTTCTTTTTTATGAGGCATATTCTCTTTAACCAGCAATTTCTTTATAGCCAGTCTCCACAGAAAATCATGACATACAACAAACTTTTTAAACCTATCATTTACAACTTTTATAGCTCTAATTTTAACTTGATCTAATTCTTTCCATGAGTATAAAAAATATTTTTCCATTACATTTTATACACCACATTTTTCTCTTATCTTCTAAATCCTCCATACTTATTCCCCACATTGCAATTTTTTATTGATGTGCTCTTATCTCATCATTCATATGCTTTCTTTCTCTTTTGTAATTTTTCTTCATGTTCCATACTTTTTGTATTACTTTTTAATATTTTACTTATTAAATTTTCATTCTTATCTTTTAACAATTTACATATTTTATACAAATTCAAAGAAACAGCATAAACAATAGGGTTTATTAATCTCAAACCACCATACTCTTTTTCTACATATAATACATCTCTCTTTATTGGATTAAGCCATGATCTCCATATAAAAAAATAACATTAACAATTTATTTCTCAATTAACAAAGGCATGTTACACACACTAGCCAAATATGATAGATTTTCCAAAACAACTGAATTCAACATATACATGTTTTTCCTTAAATAAGAGTCAGAAAGATTTTTAAAAAATCACACATATTTTTAATTTTTTATAACATTTTCCCATTGTAAGAATATATCTTGCTTACCAGATCTAATCCCTAATACTTTTATTGCTTGTAAATTAAATGTAATACCTTTTATTCTACTCTCATACATTAAACCTTTGCGTTTCTCTATGTTAAGACTCATACTGAGTTTTTCCAAATATTCATTCAACTTATTTTTAAGTTCTTACATCTCAATCAAATATTTAGTAATCAAAATAATATCATTTGCAGAAGATAACATTATAGGTAGGTCAGTTCCTTCCCTTGTTGTATACCTGACATTACTAACCAATTGTTTCATGTAACGAGTTACTGTATTCATGACTAATGAGAATACAATGCCACTCAAATGAAATCCCTATATTTTACATCTCTTATTACTTATTTCTTCACTTGCCCAGCCATTGATTAATATTTTACTTTATTTTGCTCATACACCATTGCATAAACTTTTTTATTTTCTTACTCATGTTATATGCACTAAATATAGCCCATAACATGTCATGTTGAACAGTATGAACCACTTTGTTTAAATTTCCTACCATAATAAATACTCTTTCTTGTTTATTCATAATATCATCTACTATTTCTCTAACAATCATTAATAATTCTTGACATCCCCTAACTTTCACACTGTATATTATGTCTAATAAAATCTTCCAAAGTTTTAGCTCCATTCCTTTTTGTAAAATTTCATAAAAGTTTTATCATCAGTGTTGTTCAAAACAATAGGCCTCCAATTCCTTATGGGCAGGATTCAAGAAGGCTTGCATGGAGTGTAAGAGACGTGTAACACTCCATGCAAGCCTCGCGATCCAGGAACAGCCCGAAACTCCGTGTAAGAGACCAGCTAAAACGTCTCTTACATGGACTGGGCGTGGATATGCTAAATACCTCACTTGCAGCCGAAAGGCTTGCAGATGAGGTACAGTAGCGATCCACGAAACAGAAAGCAGCCCATGTAAGAGCCGTTTTAGCTGCAGAAATGTACTCAGTTGACAACTGAGTACGTTTCTGCAAAAATCACAATGGAGCCATGTCAGCTCCAAATAAAGGGTGCATATGTGTCATACAGTATGCCAATGACCAAATATGTGGCCATTGGCAAGGTAACCCGATGCAAATATTAAAAAAATATAATTTAGCCGATGTTTAAACGCAGCGCAGCCCCGTGCAAACGGGCTGTGCTGTATAAAACATAAAAATGAAGGTTATAAACCCACAAATGTGGGTTTTATGCAATACATGGAATGACAATGGAGGGACCAGCAGACCAAAAACAACATGGCCACCGTGTAGTGGTTGCTAAGGGGGGAAGCTGAGTCTAAGACATGTAACTAAGCATTAGTAGGCAATCTGATGTAAATGAGGGTTAGGATACTGAATCCCACAGTCACATAGCAAATGAGCACAGTCTGAGTAGTGTAAGAGATACATAAGGGGGAGGAATAGAGTAGGAGATAGGTGACATCACAGGGGGGAATGGTAGAAAGAAATACAGTTCATTGGAGGTCAGTGTTACATGACAGATGACAGACACAGATCATGGAAAGAGGAGTGCCACAAGAAAAGCATGGGAAAGTCAAGAAATGGAAGGTGTACACTGTTACTTACACCAAAGTTTCTTGCTGGGCGTGCATGTGCATGCCATGAAGCGCGAGTAGGGCAGTGTGCACGCGTGTAAGGCAGACTGAACATGTGGGAGCATGTTGGTAGATTTGTAACACTGTTTGTGCTGGTGTGCGCATGTTTTAACCCGAATAGGCAGATCCTGAACCATGTAAGCATGTGTGCGTGCGTGTAAGCCACTGTGAGCGTGTTTCTGCTGGTATGCACGCTGCTCTCCCTTGAGGAAACAGAAAGAAAAAAGGAAACAACAGAATTAGTAGGAAGCTAGCAGGGAATACTGCTGGAGCTAGCAGGTGAAAACAATTAGAAGCAGGCAATTACACAGGCAGAATAGTAACCCAGCCCAGCACTTAAAACTCTGCAAACAGCAGTGCAGGATGTTTCTCTCAAGAGACACTGCAAGACAGAAGTAAGCTATTAGAAGTGAAAACTGAAAAAGCTGAACGCAGAGCAGAAATGCTAGGGGCTGCCATAGCTGCCATAATGAGACATAGGCAACCTGCTGAGGGTGATGACAATGCAGATGGTGCCAGACAACCCACAGTGAGGAGATGGAGAAGAGTGTACAGGCCCAGGGTCACCTACCACGGGTTACATGAGCTGGAGATAGTAGAGCGCTATAGAGTGGACAGAGAGCTCCTGCAGAAAATAGTCGAGCTGTGCAGGCCACGCCTCACACACAGAACCAACAGAGGGGAACCCATCCCAGTGGAAACCAAGGTATGTATTGGCCTAATAATACTAGCAACAGGTACCTTCCAGAGACCAACTGGTGATATGATGGGGATATCACAGGCATCAGCCTCCAGGGTACTGCACCAGTTCCTGGATGCCATGTCAGCACATGTCGGTGATCATGTATATTTCCCCAATGCCCATGAGGTATTGGCCAGCAATATGCGTCTCTTCCAGCAAATAGCGGAATACCCTGAGGTAGTGGGTGCAATAGACTGCACGCACATACACATCAAAGCACCAGCCGGTGAGCGGGTAGGGCCTACATTAACCGCAAGGGCTTCCTCTCCATCAACTGCCAGGTCGTGTGTGATGCCCAGGGCATAATAATGAATGTGTGTGCTGGCTGCCCTGGGAGCTACCATGATTCCCACATCTGGCATTTGACACAGCTGTACCAGACATTTGCCAATGGGGACATCCCACATGGACACCTAGTGGGGGATGCAGGTTATGTACTGGAGCCGTGGCTGATGACACCCATCAGAAATGCACACACACCTGAACAGGAACGCCATAATGAGGCACACGCACAAACACGTAATGTAATAGAACGTGTGTTTGGGCTGCTCAAGTCACGGTTCCGGTGTCTGGACACATCTGGTGGAGCCTTGCAGTACTCACCAACTACATGTACCCAAATTGTCATTGTATGTGTTATGCTACATAATATGATCTTGTGAAAACAGCTGCAGCTGGACCAGCATAGGGCTGGGCCAAACAGCCCCCCACCATTGCCAAGGCCATCACAGGCAGAGAGTGACTCGGAGGAGGAACAACCTGAGCCTGCCCCAGTAGGCAGAAGGAGGCATGCCCAGTATGCCCTGGCCTTGGCAAAGAGGCAACACATAGCACATACACTGGGAATGATACCCCTCTCTGACTCACTCAAATAATAACAGGGATGCCTAAAATGACATGACCTGCTCACAAACATGTACAGGGAGTGTAATATGTGCATCCGACAGAGGCAGCACTGCAGCACCACCTGAGGCATGAATGCCATGTGTTAAGTAATGTAACACCATGTACTATATGCACACTTGAGGACCCTGACTAACATCCACCCTCACCAAGCATGAAGCCACAAAATGATGATGAGATGATCAATTGCAATAATTGGCTGAAGTAATGCAGTTAGTCAAAGGGGAGCCAATGTGTTTCAGCCTGGGAAGACATGCTGAGCATGACATGATGCACCACCTGCTAGGGGTGGCGTGCACCTATCAGTCCAGGCCCCATGGATACTGGCAAAGGCTGTCAGTACCCACAGCGTGCCCTGAATAGGTAAGTCTCAAAACACAAACCCACCTTCATAGGTACCACAAGGGATAGGAACCTAGATGTAATGCTACCCAATGCCAGAAGTCTAAACAGCAAGATGCGTGCAGTGTAAACTCACACAGTATGGAGAATGTTGATATCTGTCCTGTAATAGAAAACTGGGTCAAGGCTCACATCAGCACCCTAACACTACCAGGTTACATCGCATACTGTGCTGTACGGCCTCAAAACATGGAACAAGCTACAAAAGGAGGGTGACTAGCAATAATTGTCAAGGATAACCACACCCCCATGTTGGTACCACAACAAGAAGCAGCATGGATTAGCCATGGTCAAGTACCAGTGGCTAAAACCGCCTCCCAGTATATAGCCTGCTGCAGACTACTGTCCTAACACCAGGAACTGCACCTGGCCTATGTTGGAATACATGAATATATCAAGCCCCCCAAACCACATTATATTGGTTGACTGAAAATACCCAGACATACACTGGGAGCATTATACTAGCACCAACACAGTAGGAGAAAAGTTCCCAGAATCCATAAACCAAAATTCCCAGGAACAACGTACCACTCCCACAAGAGGAGTAAGCATACTGGATGTGATAATCAGCAACATGCGTACTGGATGGCAAGATGAGAAGTGTATCCCTCATTGGTAAGACCAGATCATAGAGTAATCACACTGGATATACACATCCTGACAACAGTCCCTGGCCAGAAAACCACAGTGAAAAACATGTGTAAAGCAAAAGTTGCACTCCTCCAAACTGATGTGGAATCCACTAAAGGCCCTGTGCAGGTGCAAAATATGGGACACACTGCAGAACCTGTTATACAGGCATTCCATGAACACAGCCAGGAATGCTTGGATTATGCAATCACAAATAACAACAAGACACAATGCCATACACACAGGCATCTGGCATGCTGGACTCCAGCCATTACCAAACCATGCAAGAGAATGAGGAAGCTACTACATGATAGAGCAAACATAAAAAGGGAAGTAATCACTGATCAGTAGTATGGCAATAAAATATGTCCACACATACAATCCACTAAGGACAGCCACAACAAGTAGAATCTGTGAATCCTGAGGCAATGTTACACCTGCCCCAAGTACACAGACAACCCTCAACTCCCCCCAATAAATACAAATATATGTGAGAGATGCAACCATTTATCCAAACCGGAGGCTGAGCTCCCCCAACTCAGTACTGTTAAAACTAGTCAGGAGCAGAAGGTAACCACATACACCACAAACCCAGTCCCACATAGACCTATCACAACTGTAAACCAAACACATAAACACAGAAAAACATTCCCGGAGGCCCTAATTACAAACACACCACACCAACAGAGGCCTCCAAAGCAGACCCCAAGCAACCACAACCTCCAAACATAGCACATGCAACACATAGTACACAAAGCTGGTGTGCCAAACAGTCACAGGCCAGAAGGAGAAACAACATGCCTGATACAGTTGTAATAGTTGTCTGTATAGGCAGACACACTGCTGTCCCACTCACCAGACTGAACAAGGGAAAGGGTACAGTAAGCTGCCTGTAGGCTGCCACAATATGCCACATAACACAAGTACGCAGGTCACCCAAAGCAAGCAGAAATATGATGCACTCATTGTCCATGCTGGTGTGAATGACCCGAGATGTACCTCCCTGGACTACATGAAAAAAGACATGGATGAGCTCTCTGAGTATGTACTCCAGGCCGGTATGACACTGGCCGTTTGCAGCATCCAACCCTCACCAAGAATGATGCCACAGTACAAACACAGAATGATCAGCTTTAACAGGTGGCACAATTACAGCTGTCAGTCCAAGAGGATCTAATGTCTGTCTGCTTGAGATGTCATGCATGACAAGCCATGCTGCTGTTCCAGGGATGGCTTGCACCTGTTTCCCCTGGGTGTCTGGATACTGGATAAGGCCTTTGCCACCTCCATAGAGCCGTACGTAGGCAAGGCCGAAAAGACTAACCCACCACCCTAGAAAACATAAGTGGAAAGAAACATAAGGGTAATGCTGACCGATGTCAGATGTGTAAACTGCAATATGCATGCTCCTGAGGCACTTCCCAGTATGGAGAACATCGATGTCTGTGCAGTGACAGAAGCCTGCTGCAAGCCTACTGACAGCACACCAGCACTACCAGGTTATACCGCATATCATGCGTTATGGCCCCAACACCTGGACCAAAACATCAAAGGAGGGGGAGTATCCATATGCAGCACAAGACACCCATACGGGCAGGTAACTGACAATGCACGAAGCAGCGGAGACCACCCATGTGCACCTAACTGTAGTCAAAACTGCTGTACAGTCTGTAGCATGTGACAGACCACACTCTCACACACAGGAACCCCACCCAGACATCCTGAAGACACTGGACAGTATGAATGTCCCACCAAATGCCAAACAAGGTACTCACAAATTACCACATAGGTGGTAAACCATTATGTATGCAAGGAGTAATCAGGGACCTAGGGACACAAGTCGACAGTAACCTGTCATGTGACACTCACAATGCCAATGTGGCTAGGAAGACTGTCTATATTGGACACCGTATCATGAAAGGATTCACATCTACATCAACAGAGGTCAGTGTGCCCCGTACTGTTCTCTTATCAGACCCATAAACTAGTACAATGACTCATATGGGATGTACTGTACCTGACACCTGCAGTGGTTAGGAAGACCTCAAAGGTACCTCACCAAGAGGATAAAGGGTGTCAAATATATGTCATATGCTGCCTGGCTGTAGACACCCCAGCTGAATGCAGTCACAGACTGCCTACACAGAGGCATTGTACGTCTGTTGTACAAGGCCATGTCCAACACAGGAGTAATGGACATGCTCCACCCCAGGAAATCAAAGCCATTGGAGCTGTGAGAGTGACAGATGTCAACCTCAACACATAATGAAATAGGATGTGCTGGAGGGACAGATACATAACCCAGAGGCTCCCCACACCCTGGAACAGGATCCCACTCCATGTTAGGCAGAGCCCTCACTGACACCCCTCAACAGGAATATTGCCAAGTGGATGGATGATCGTAGATGTACACTGGGGTCTTCACTGTGTCACGTCCAGACAGAGGCACAGTAAAGAAAATCATAAATGGCCATAATATTCACATAGCAAGGGGCGGCGAAAGACACACACACTCTGGCTAGGCTTACTAATGCCCTAGGGTGGATAGCCTAGTATGAACCTATGAACTTATGAAGATACAAATTGTACAGGACACTAAGGATAATCACAAGGCTTACTCAACTGATGGTAGGAACCATGTTGGGAATTCACAGATATGCTCCGAATCACACAGATATTACAAACAACATACCAAACACACACACATATTGCCAACATACAACCTGACAGGTGCAGTGCAAACCCCCGCAGAATGCAAAATATCTATCCCAGCAGACTGCTGGCCCCCTGACATTGCAGATGCTGAGGTAACAGCCATCATCTACAAAGCAAAACACACAGCAGCAAAGGTATGAGATGGTGTCCTGGGCTGAGGCCAACATGGACTCCAAGAAGAATGGAATGGCAAATCACACTACTGCTTAATGTCAGCCTTACCACAGGATATGTACCCAAAGAACAGTGGTCCTTCACAACAAAGGTGTTGCCTGAATGGATACTGCAAACTACCACCCCAGGATCCTGACAAGCTTGGTCTGCACAGCTATGGAAAGGATCAGCATGTACCGCAGACATAAAGCTATCAGGCACCTACTGACACCGGACCCTACCCAGTGTGGCTGTCGTAAGTGCAGATCCTGCCCCTAAACATGTTTGACCCATTTGAAACAGTCATTAAGGTTATCGTTGAGGGCAATGTGGTCCACACAGCGTAGCTGGACCGTGAAAATGCTTCCAGACAATACCCTACGTGTTCAGTATGGATATGTTCACCAGCTTAAATATAAATCCTTATGTCAGTAGAGCGGTTGCAAACCAGACCAAGGACAGAACTGACATGGTCAGACATGCTGCATCCATGTCAGACTACAAAGCAGATATAAGTGGCATCCCACAAGGCTTGGTCCTGGGACCTACCCCGTTCTGTATATATGTCCCATAGGTACAGGCCAACATGGAAGGACTGTGACTGAACATGTATGCAGAGGAGTCCAAACTGCCCACCATATCTGACCCCCAGCTGACACAAGCAACCCACAAAAGGGCCACATAGGAACAGACAACTGGTGCCATAGCCATGTCATCAAGCTAATTGCAGAAATGTGTATAGACAACCACAGTGGATATACAGTAAGTGCCCACCAATTACCACACAGGTGTTAACCCATTACGTACCTAACATGTAATGAGAGACCTGGGGACACAAGTGATAGATATCCTGCATTGGCCAAACATGTGGCTGTAGTGTTCACAGAAACATACCATATACCCACCCAATCATGAAGGTTGTCAGATCTAGATAAGGGGAGGTCACTGTGGCTCTGCAGTTATCCTTCATCAGCGTCACAATTGACTACAATAGCCCCTGTGGGATGTACCTCAGCAGACACCTCCATCAACTGTAAAGTCCACAACAGTACCTCACCAGGAGTAGCAAAGAGCATGAACAGATGCCATGTGTTGCCTGATTAAACAAACTGCAGCTCCACACACTGCCATACTGCCCACCCAGAGGCAAGCCGTGCCTGATGTATGAAGCCATGTCCAAGCTGGAATCAATGAACATGCTGCACCTTGTACAATCTGAATGGCAGTGAGCTATGCACATGAGAGACCTGAACCCCAGCACTGACATACATAGGACAAGCTGTACTGAATGATCCATAACACAGAAGCCACCCCCACTCTTGAGTAAACTCCCAGTACAGGTTAGCCAGAGAGTCACCTATCGACACCCCTCAAGAGGAATCCTGATGAGTGGATGGGAGATGGTAGGTTTACCCTGGGTATCACTGTTATGTCACAGGTAGACGGAGGCACAGTATACTAACCATGACATATGTCATGGCAAACTCCAGTTACAATGTGTGTCGAAGGACAAACACACTCTCTGACAAGCATCAGAAATGGCCTAGAGAACATCGCTAGTGTTTTCCAATGTCCACCTATGTTGTGGAATACACTACCAATGTTGGACAAGCCTGGTGTAGGTAGTCCATTCTGAACATAATGCAACATGGTCATATGTGCACAACTGGCCCCTACACAGTCTGTTGTGCTCACTATGAAGATGTCAAGCAGTGATAGGACTAAAGCCCAGGATACTGTCCACCACAGTGAAAGTACTGAACCAGTACACTATACGGTACTACAGTGTTAGGTCATTATGAAAGGATGTTGACAACTGTATGCAAAGTATCCCATGCAATCCCTGCAGGCACAGTATAATCCCTGTTGTGGTCAGACACGAAGCAGTTGGCCAGTAAGTACACAACATGACACCCAACACACAACCATAAACGTGAGATATTGTTGAAGTTCACACTCACCCAAATATGTGGTGGACTGCAGAGTTCAACATATGGAAAGCTCACACTGGGCATGCTCGCACACTTTGATAAATGAGGCATATGTCAGACAACATCCCATGGAAAGGCTGAACTGGGCATGCTCACACACTTAGGCCATATGTCCGTTTAGCAGTTGTCCACACATTTCTGGTATTTGTACGTGTCATTCCAGGAACCAACCACAACACAGCAATCTGCCCAGTGCACACAGTAAATGACTACAGAGACATAAGTGATATAGTGGATCACCCTCATATTCAAACATCTTCCACAGATGCACAAGTTGTTCATAGGAACAGGGAATGCTATGGCAATAAAGACCTGCAAACAGTCTAACAGCAACAAATATTGTGCATCTGACAATTAAACATATGGGTGTAGAGGTCAATACTAGGCTGTTTGCCCTAGGGAATGACAGCTTAGCCAGAGTGTGCTTGGCATCTGCATCCCCAGTACAGTAGGTTACTGTGCCACTGTAAAGTAGGTCACATAAGGCAATGTGTGAGGCTAGTGTGCTGTGCCTCTGTCAAGCAGGGGCACAGTGGAGATCCCAGGGTTTGAATGTGCTAAGCCACATCCATGTTGTTGGTGTGTGCTGGAAGAGGGTTGCTGAGGACCTCTAACAGTAAGTGGGCGTCAATAACAGACTGAGGGGAGCCCTATCTGCATTGTCTGGACAATTCCACTGTCAACACTGTGTTGTGATGATTATGTGGGATTGAAGTGTCGTGCCGGTACTATTCACAGATGTCCTCCCTCTGTGGGCTACAGCTCTGCAATGTATTAGCTCACTCTATCTGTTGGACGGCTCATATATGGCTGGTGTACACCTGACAGGTGTCCTGTTGTGGAGCAGTCATAGGTATATGTGGGATAGCATGATCAATGCAAACCTTACACATGCTCATAGAATGTAATTGTCAAGGATTATGCAGAGTGGCCAGTATAGTCCCCCAGCATGGGTCCTTTGAAGTCGTCCACCCCAGTCTTCACAAGTGTAGAGTCTGCTTGTGCTAAATACAGTTTGTTTGCAGTGACAACCTTGCCTGGGGTGGGGATGGGATATGGATGTCCAGGGAAAGGTGGGTATGGTCAGATATCAACAATGGTGGTCTACCTCTGGTGTGGAACAGTGAGTACCCATGTTGCAGATGGACAGGTGCAATATGTATTCCCCCATGTGGCTGTGGTGAGTGGTTCTGCCATAGCACATGGACCCACAAATTGTAGTGGCTGTAGGGTAAAGTTGTAGAGGCCTGAGTAGTTCCCACACACAATATGCCTGTACCTGATGTTAACAACTGGAATGGTGTATGTGAACACCTGTATATCCCGGCACTGTTCCCAGGGAAGCAAAGTGTGTGTCCTGGATGTGGGAGTGGTGTTCTGGACTGGTTGAGTTGTGTGTTACAGATCCTGTGGTCACGAAGCATGGTATAGAACATAACCTGCCAGTGCGATGTGCATATCTGACCCTGAAGTAGGTGGCTGCAAATGCATATATATGCTATCCCCCACCTGACAGGTAGTACTAGATGTACATACCTCTGTAGAAATAAAGATG
Source organism: Protopterus annectens (assembly GCF_019279795.1). Taxonomy (NCBI): domain Eukaryota; kingdom Metazoa; phylum Chordata; order Ceratodontiformes; family Protopteridae; genus Protopterus; species Protopterus annectens. Next base: position 263,518,117 of record NC_056728.1, read on the forward strand.
TCAGCACCCTATAAACACTGCAGGTGCAGAACAGATGCCCAGTAATTCGGATAGCGTGCTCTGCTAATGCGTCTCCCTCAAGTGCCATAATATAGTTAGGTAGGAGTTTGAACCATGCAAATGCTCAGTGTGTGTGTGTGTGTGTGGGGGGGGGTGAGCGGGGTTGATGTGTGTGCAAGTCTGTGTGAGGGAAGTGTCCCTTTTGGCAACTGGGAAAACACTCTACAGGATGCACATTCCCCTATCTAAGCACTGATGATGTCAGCACCCTATAAGTACAGCAGGAGAAGGGAAACCTCCAAGTAATGTGAATAGCGTGCTCCGCTAATGCGTCTGTCACGATTGTCATAACATAGTTAGGTAGGGGTTTGAATCCTGCAACTGCCCAGTGTGTGTGGAGAGGGATTAGTGTGTGTGCAAGTCTGTGTGAGGGAAATGTCCCTTTTGGCAACTGGGAAAACACTCTACAGGATGCACATTCCCCTATCTAAGCACTGATGATGTCAGCACCCTATAAATACAGCTGGAGAAGGGAAACCTCCCTGTAATCCAGATAGCGCACTCTGCTAATGTGTTTCTCTCAAGTGTCATAACATAGTTAGGTAGGGGTTTGAAACCTACAAGTGTGTGTGTTTGGATGAGGGGAGTTTGTGTGTGTGCATTTCTATATGGCAGACATGTGCTTTTTGGCAATCAGGAGAACACACTACATGATGCACATTAACCTTTCCAAACACTGATGATGTCAGCACCCTATAAGTACAGCTGGAGAAGGGACACCTCCCAGTAATCCGAATAGCGCACTCTGCTAATGCATCTCTCTCAAGTGTCATAACATAGTTAGGCAGGGTTTTGAAACCTGCAAGTGTGTGTGTTTGGATGAGGGGAGTTTGTGTGTGTGCAATTCTATATGAAAAACATGTGCTTTTTGGCAATCAGGAGATCACACTACATGATGCACATTACCCTTTCCAAACACTGATGATGTCAGCACCCTATAAGTACAGCCGGAGAAGAGGAACTTCCTAGTAATCCGAATAGTGCGCTTCGCTAATGTGTCTCTCTCACGTGTCGTGACATAATTAGGTAGGGGTATGAATCCTGCAAGTGTGTGTGGGGGGGTAGTAGGGTGTGTGTAATTGCAAGGGTAAGAGAACAGATCCTTTTGGCAAATGCTACAATACACCAGATGCTGCATATTCCCCCAGTAAACACAGGGGATGTCACCACACTATCAGTACAGCCAAACAGGCTACTTGCCCAGTAATACCAATAGTGCGCTCCGCTACTGGGTCTATTACCACTGTCAGAGCACAGATAGGTATGTTTTGGAAACCCATAACTGCCACGTGTGGTTGTGTCACACAATATGACCATGTGTGGGTTGTTGTTCATAACAATGCATGCCATTGCCTAAACCAGCAATGGCAATGCACACATGATGTATGTGTGTGACACATACACATATATACCTGTGACCTTCAGTAGTTACCATGTCTGACACATGCCTCAAGTGGATAAATGGTATTCGCAATGCATAACAATATGACTGTGTCTTACTGTGCAGGGGCCGCACGCGGTATGTGTCTATACAGTGTGGGTTGTATATGGTATAATACCTACAGCAGGGGATACACATCTGGTCTGGGCCATATAGTCTACATGTAGTCGATGAACAGGTGCTGCATGTTCCCACCTGTTGTGGGAGTGGTAACATGTTGTTCCACTGCAATTCAGTGACTACATGCTGGGAACCTTTCAGCTAGTGTGTCGTAGCTACAGTAATGCTCACGCACAATGTTTGGCTGGATGCAGTCTAGCCATATAAAGACATTTCCTGAGACTGTCATATTGCCAGCGTTGTTAGGGAGGATAGGTGGGTTTCCTGTGTATGGGAGGGTTGTGTGTGCCAGGCTATGAACCAGAAGGCAGTCCAACACACTGTTAGCTGCTCATGGATAGGCCCTGATGCTTTGTGCTGTGCCAACAACCTGGAGGTGTGTGTATCTGTGGTGCCTTGAGATACCACCCCCCTGTCCATGTGTGTTACATGTGTAGGGGATGACAGGCATGGTATGAAGTATAACCTGGCAGTGATGAGTTGCACCTGTGAGCCGTGAATCAGGAATCTGGTACTGCACAGATATTGCAGTTCACCGTGCTGAGGACAGTGTCCAGTGCATGCATCTTGCGGTGTACACTGCTGGTGTTGTGTAGCATCACTGTTAGTGTCCTATCCTGTGTGATACCCGCTGAGGTGGCTATGTAATCCGTGTCCTGCAGCAAAAGGCACTATGTGTGTATCAAGGGGCTTCGCCAATATATAATGGCCCATGGGTGTCACGTGCAAGCTGCCCCTCGCAAATCATTGTGGCTTCCCTAGCCTGTAAGCACACGTTGACAGCCATTGGATACCCTATGAATGACATTGGAGATTGAGCAGAATGTAGACATAGAACACCCTTCCTACATATTGTGGTAGCATACCTGGTGAGGGTATGATGGCAACCAAGATCAGGCTCATACTGGCCTGTGCCACATGCTGAGAGATCCCTTCTATATTCCCTATCATGTAGTCCAGGGAGGTATGTCTCAGGTCATCCATAGTGGCATGGTCAATGACTGAGTCATATGTGTCCATACCTCTGACTGACCTGTATGCATGTGTTTTGTGGTGGACCATAGTGCCCCACAGGCATATCACTGTGACCTTCACCATGTACAGCCTGTTGAGCGGGATCCCACTGCAGCGGCCAAGAGAGGTACCTGACACATCTGTAGCAGGTGTGTTGTGTAGCCCTACAGGCTGTGAGTGTGTGGCACATGGGATGTGTGTGCCATGTGTGGCATGTGCTCTGTTCCGACGTAACGTATGCCTGTGTGCCAGCTGCGAAGGTGTGTGATGCTCAGGCAGGATGCTATTCTGAGTCTCCACGTATGCCCCAGTGTGTTCGGATTGCTGTCAGTGTGGGTCTATGTCAGACTGGTATTGTAGTCACTGTAGTATGTCATGCCACCTGACAGGGTATGGCAGTACTGGGTTCAGAGTGCTCAGTCCCCAGACTAGCTATGTGGTGGCATCCCACACATGTGTTGTACGTTCCTGGCCAGGGGAGAGGGTTGACTGCATACATGTGGCAGTTGTGACATTGCCACATGACTCACATAAACCACAACTGGACCATAGAGGTGATTCTCAGGTTACCTTTGCACATTCTACCATAGTAGTGTGATTGCCATGGTGATTACCAACACATAGGGCCAATGGGGAACAACATACTGAAGGTGAGTATGTGTGGGTGAACTGCTACTGATTTCATAGCACTGACATATATGACTGCACACATGGGTAAATGCCAGGTAAGTCATGTGCAATGTGTCACAGGCAACGTACATGCGAACAGGACAGACAGTGACGTTCTGTCATGTGGAAAATTGACATACATATAGTACGCTATGCAGATGTCACTAGGAGTCCACAGAAGCTCTGTAACTCTGCATTGCAGGTGGAAGCAGTGTTCCAGGGAACCCCAAGCAAACATGCATGCAAACAAAGCTACAGTAAGCAGGGCTGGAAGTAGTCCATTGTACAACAAAGAAGGGGTAACACTTACAGTAGGTAACAGTGCAAATATGTAGGCACTATCAACATGTACCCAGGAATGCACAGCTCAGATGTCCATGGTAGAAGTGATATTATGTCATAGTTAATTGTGATTTGTATTACATTGGTACTGCACACATATCAACATGCGCAAACATCCACATTGCATAGTCATTGTGGGCAACATGCCACCATTACTGTACATGTCCAGCATTGCATATCACTACTTGCATTAGCTTCTCCCCTGTGCTACCTATGTATGTGGCTATCTGTTGACATCCTTACCACCGGTATGCAATAATGTGCAGCTGTTACACTATGGTACTTACTATGGGTGTAGATAACAATTCAGGACAGTCATACAGTTACTGCATCAGGCATGCTGGGATATACACACAGTCATATCATCACACTGTACTGTTACCAACATGATACTAGTAATACACTTCTATGTAGTCACCCTGTGCATCAGCAACATGTTTACTTGTTCCTGCACTGATGTTGGAGATTGCAGGAGGTAGCACAGTTTCATCATATGCACAGGGTGTGAATTAGGTATGCCTGAGTCTGCCACTGATACCACCAATTGACATGTGTGTGTATGTGTGTTGGTGAGGGACAGCAGTACAGGGTGGGGCACTGTTGGTGCAGTGTGTGCGTGTATGTGGTAGCCCTAGGTGTTAACATTTCACATGTGTGTATGCATGCACACAGTTCCACCTCATGGCTGCCATATACTGGAGTTTGTGGACAGCCACAGACTGCACCTGGCAGGTCATACAGATCAGTGTCTGTGGGCACGGACACAGTACCTGTGCCTGGCAGGGGTGCTACGGACCGTATCCGCTACTAAGCCAGACTGGGTACTGTCATCAGAAGCGGGAGTGTGTTGACTGGACACAGGTCCCTGTTGGGACTGTCCGGAGCCACGTGCACGTGGTCTCCTGGGGCGTTCCGATGACAGCACAGACCCAGCATTGCTGGGGCTGCTGCTGGCACTATGGGGGCATCTGCGGGCCTGTTGTAATCCGCGCTGACTGCCAGCTGCTGCTGTTGCTGGCATACGGCCACATCGATGCCGCAACCATCCACCATTGCCCTGGCTCATGGACATGTGGTTGTGGAACTGCTGTAATATGTCCCCACAACGTCTGTCTATGACATCGGTGAAATTACGGATAGCATCCGCGATGTCACGCATACTGTCAATCATGGCTGTGCGACATGCTCTCAGCTCCCTCAGACCCTGTTTGGTGTACCTTTCCATATGCGACTGTGCCTGCATGACAGCCCGAAACATAGCTGAGGTTGACAGACCTCTTTGGGCACGTCTGCCAGAGGCAGTACGCCCACGGATGCTCCCACGAGAACCCATGGGCAACTGTCTGTGTGGTACCATCGCAGGACCCTGCCCATGGCTGCTGTGTGGGGAAGCATGTGCCACAGATTCCACATTACCCTGGTCAATGCCCACTGTATCCTGTCCATCACCTAGGGACAATGGTGACATAGGATGTACTGGCAGGATGACTGTGTGCAATGATGGGGTTGACAGCTGTGTACTGTCAATTGGCTGACCAATGACGGACCCTGACACACCTTCCTGTGCCATTACACAGATATCATCATTATCAGTACATGTGACACCAGATTCAGGTTCCCTGCTGCAGGACACCAGAGCAGCACCAGAACCTGTGGGGGAAGACAGGAAACACAGTTTACAATGTCTACACAATGTTACCAGTGATGCACTAATGCACACATGCACACGTGGACACATGCACACATGCACACATGCACATGTGGACACAGGCACACATGCACATGTGCACACGTGGACACAGGCACACATGCACACATGCACACATGCACACGTGGACACAGGCACACATGCACACATGCACACCCCGCAGTATACACACAGAGCACTACTGAATTACACTAGTATTACTAGCACTATCAGGACTATTATAGGTATTGTTAAAACACACTCACCAGCATGGATGGGCTGCCTTGCTGTAACACTGGAGGGACCTGCAGAAATGAGGAGATTAATGTCAGTGGGCACAACTGTGCCATTGATACTGCGTATGATACAGTGCAGTAGTACACCAGTTGCCTTTCATATGTCAGCTGCTGATATTGGCAATATCACACCTGCACAATTACATACTATGTTGACAGCTACATACCACGGACACACCTTACACATGCATAAACTAACAGTGTACAGAACAGTCAAGTGTACATATGGCATATTACCTGCATGCTCCATGTCGTGTTGCTGTGTGGATCCAGCCTCCATCATGATGCAGGTGTGTTGCTGTTGATGTTCCGGGGCTGGAGCCACAACACTTAGGAGTAGCCCCTCCAGTCTGGTGAGGGGGGGATGTGTGGCCACCCCACCTCCTGTGGCGACCTGTTGCCTGTGGATATCCAATGCACGCTGACGGACATTTCTGATTAAATCACTGCAGTGATGTCGTACCTGCTCATATGTCCTATTATGCGTGCCAATGTCATTTACCCTACGGACAAGGTCTTGCCACAGTGCAGCCCTCTCCTGCTGATTCTGGCTGATGCGGGAAAACAGTATGTCATAATCCCACACCAGGCTCTGGTGTATCTCTTCATCTTCTGCAGCAGAGTAGGCAGGATTTTGCTGACACTCCATGTCCCTGGAAGAGAACACAAACAGGATATCAGCAGACTATGTCAGCAATATATGGCACACATACTATACATGATACTCAACTGTAGTGATATACTACTACTCCAATATGTAGCACGTGTGTGTCTCTTGGTGGATACACAAGTACATGGCCAGATATCAGTGCTCAGCCAACACCTGTGCAACAATACCTGCCACATTCCATACAACATAGTAGCATGCCCCATCGGTCAGCACACTGAGACAGGTCCAATGCACAACCTCACTCTGGGGGTTCATACCAAGGTACTGTATGTGGAACGCCATCCACTAGTGTGATCTGGACACAAATTACTCGGCCTGGATATACATATCCCACCACCAGCACAGTAGACTACTTTGATATATATGTGATTAGACAGATATTCACTTGTTAGGACTGACATGGTATCCATGCAGCCCACTGGGCCAGTGGAAGCCACAACCCACACTGTGGACCCCTTTGCGAATGCTTCCCATGGACATCCCAAAGAATGCATGGAACATGAACACACATTTCTAACCCAGACCCTATGCACAAAGGTTAGGCATCCTGTCTGGTGGACCCCAGCCAAAGGCAGATTGTATAATGATAGAAGGAGGCTACTGCAGGACAGAGCAGATTCACATAAAGGGAAGGCATCTGTGGTCAGCACTGGTAATAAGCTATGGTCTCTCATAACAACATCCACGGCCTACTCTGGGAGGGAAATGACCACGAACACTATAGATAACCACAAGGCCTTCTTCAGTTATGTTAGACATATGGACCAAACGCCTCAGATATGCTCTGAGTTACTACACACCTACTTAACATTCACTGAACACACAGATATTGGCAACATTCTGGCAGACAGGTTCAGTGCACGTATCCCCCCTCTTTCTCCCCCACACTTAGAAATACTTATCACAGCTGAATGTAACCTCCCTATCATCTCAGATGTCCAGGTGAGGGCCGCCCTCAGCAAAGCAGAACACACAGCATCAATGTGACCTGATGGTATCCCTAGATGTGTGCTACGTGAACTCCAAGAGGACATACAACCGCATATAAGACTGATATTTAACCTTGGCCATACTACAGGATATGTACCTGAACACTGGCATACAGCAACAGTGGTCCCACTCCACTAAGGAGGCACCTCTACTGACCCTGGGAACTACCGCCCCATAAGCTTAACCAGCCTGGTCTGCAAAGCTATGGAATGATTCAGCATGGGACGCATATACAGCGATATTGGGTACCTGCAGACACTTGATCCCACACAGTTTGCCTTTGTGATGGGCTGATCCTGCCTTTTGAACCTGGTTGACCTTTCAAAACAGTCACTACAGCCATTGATGAGGGCAACGCAGTCCATACAGCCTACCTGGACTTGCCTAAGGCCTTCAACACAGTACTCCACTCAGGCATCATAGACAAGCTCATTAGCTTACATGTTACTACATATGTCACATGATGGGTTGCACACTGGTTGACATACAGAATCCATAAAATCGATATTGCGGGAGCCATGTCAGACTCAATGCCAGTCACATGTGGTATCCCACAGGGCTCTGTCCTAGGACCCCTCTTGTTTGGCATTTACTTCTCAGATGTGAAAGCAAACATGTGCGGGTTGTGGATGACAAAGTTCCCAGATGACTGCGAACTAAGCGCCATAGTCGTTACACCAGCTGACACACACATCCTACAGACAGACCTCACTGAAACGGACAACTGGTGCCAGGATCATGGCCTAACACTGAATGACATGTAATGTATAGTCATCCCCTTTGGGTGGAACTACGTGCACACAACATATCACATGGACATACCTATAGATACAGACCTATGACACATATGGAGGGTTCACAGTATGTAGACTATTAACTTGTTACTTTACATTACCTGTGTTTGTCGCAGCTGGTTGCGTTACCGTTACTACAGCTTCCTGCTGCTGTTAGCCCAGCTTGGTACTGACACTGCTGACAGCTTCAACTTAGTTTGTGTAATGTGTGTTGTTGTTTGTATTCTTACTTTCTTTTTTTTTCTTTCTTTCTCTCTCTCTCTCTCTGTCTGCCTCCAGACGGTGCAATGAAAGTATTGCATGTGTGGAGTGTGAGTACAGGATGCTTTTGTAGGTATCTGCATAAGTCCATGTGATGGCTTCTGCACCAATTGTAAGCCAGCATTTGCTAATTGCATGCAGCCAGTTGTGTACTGATTGCAGTTCTCACTGTGATTTCAGGACAGTGCTATAAAAGGGTATGTGAGATAGGCATTGCCCTTTCAGATTGTAAGGGCAGGGACCATGCTGGTATGCTGTGGACACTGTTCTGTGAGTGTAAAGGTTAGTATCTCTCTCATGAGTCAGGCTGTGTTGTAGATTCACATTTCTCCATTCCTCTCTCCTGTTTCCTGTACTAAGTGTGTATGCACACTGACACCTACAACTATATATATATATGTAAATATACATACATTTATATATGTACATTAACTGACATTATTACCTACTAGCTACCAACTAGCATGGCTGTTTCTGTTCACACACTACTATTATAGAAATCTACTAGATTTGACAGTATACACATCCTATATTCCCTTTACATTCATTCCTACTATTACATGATATATTTATTTTAGCACAATGTTCTTGTATAACAGTCATGGCTTAGTAGTAGGTCATGCAGACTACTGTTTCCAAGGTCCTGGGTTCAGGACTGACAGTGGGATTTTATTTTCCTTTTGAACTGACTACAGGACCTGTCAATCAGAGTGACTAAGGCACTTTTAAGCAGTTGTAACCAGGTTAGCGCTGGTTTGCACGGAGCTCACTCATGCGCACTGGCGTTCAGCTCCGCGCACACCCACTTACAACCGCTTAACAGTGCTTACTCTGGCGCACACCCGCTCTATTTTCTTTGAAAGAAATGAAAATGGGGAGACAGGAAAGTGATGAAAAAGGGGTCACAATGAGGGTAAGACAGTAGGGAAACAAGCTTGGGTTTTGCAGGAGGGATGTAGGAAAGGCCCATAGCTGCCCATTTCTTCATCAGCAACAGCTGTGCATATGTTTGTAATTTGGTGTGACATTTGAAACCTTCCACCCCTGAGAGAGGTGTCAGGACAACAATAATACTTGTTGTACAGCCAATTGTAATTGATAGTTTCCATGTCCAGCAGACGTGTGCGGAATGGGCAGCTATGTATGGGGCATAATTTTTTTGTGGGTACAGAATGCCCTTTTTTTTTTTTTTTTTCAGGTGAGAGTGGTATGTCAGGTAAAGAAAGTTGGTATAGCTGGGGAGGTAGGTTGGGTAGGTCAACAGACAAGACAATCAAGATGCATACAGGGGCGGTGTATGACAAGTGTGGGGGGTTACACAATTGACGGGGACGGATGTTTGGATATCCAGAGCCCATGAACCCACAGATGGCAACAGTGGAACTGATATCCCCACCCATAGGCAGTTGCCACTGTTCCTTCACTGCCCAGGACAGGGCTGTGCTGGGGGCTGTGTAGGCCGGGAAACAGGCATGCCCGTAAGTTGTGCCACCTGTGCCTCAAGCTGGGGTACGGGCCCAAGAACAGAGTCCCGGATCTCCCTATGCACCACAGTCCGGATGCTATGGAGGGTGAGTGGTGGTTCTCCTCCGGCCACACTTGCAGAGGGGGGACGGGCCCCATCCCCTGCAGCGCTTCCACCCGCAGGTGGCACAGGGCCACCGGAGGAGGGTCCAGACTGGGCACTAATGCCAGGTGCACTCGCCAGCTGTGGTGGGAGAGGTGGGTCCGCTGGAACCCGCCTTCCCTGTCGTCCTATGTTTTGCATTATGTCATGACAGTTTGGGTTAGTAACATACAATACCATTCGCAATTAGTTGTAACAGCATGCATTAGTATTCCCATTAACCAAACACCCAGATATTCACACCATTGAACAGCGAGCATAACACATGCATAATTTGAACAGCAATACACAGTCCAACAACATGCAGGGTTGATTGATGGCAACAGGCCATCAGGTTTGGATGTATGAACAGGGCAGATGCATCAACGTACATGCAAATATTTATAACCCAACAGGACAAATGTCCAGGGGTGTTAATTGTGATTGCACACACCAATTTCACGTGGAATGGATTATATGTGGTTATAGGGTGGGGTTAAGAAAATATTATTAACACCTTCGAATACCAATACATATGCTGTTCATTTCTAATAGCTGCAGAGTAATACACACTACTGTTCTAACTACAGTTTCCTATATGATAACTACTTCAATTTGGTGATAGGACTGTTACTGCTACATCAATATACATTTTAATGTTATTCATACATGTTCATATCTGGCTTTGTTCAGCTACATCATCCTGCTACATTTGCTTTATATAGCTATAGACAACTGTGGATGTTTGGTATTTCAGACAATCATACTATCTGCATATTGCAGACTGAGAGCAACATATCCAGATTTTGGGATACACATTCCAGCTGCAGCAACACTTTGAACACATTTCGCTGTTTGGTTCTGCTTGTCACATTCATTTCATTCTGTACTGACTGCAGTATACTTTATTCAGGGGTTATTACTACTTTATTGGTGGATTCATAACTCTTTCTCACACTCTCTCACTTGTTTTCATTTTACTATTCAGGATGGTACTTACTTCTAGGCTTTATTAACATGTTTTACCTGTAGTTATTACAATCCTTTCTAGCAGTCTCACTTCTGTCATGTTTCAGTATTTCAACAGGTATATATTTCACACAAGTGATTTGCTCATCTTCTGCAGCTGTACTTTTCAGCCTGCTGCAGGTTGTGTACTATTATATTACAGGTGGGGCATCTTTATTTCAGACTTTATTTCAGACATTTTCATTTTTCTGTTTGGATTACAGACTGCAACACACTTTTGTAATCAAGCAATAATTGCAAACACTCTTACACTGTTACTTGCACATTTTATTACTTAGTGACTACACTGCACTCTTTTGCTAACTGTCATACTTTTATATTTCTTTACAGTTACTGGGAGAGGATTACTGACCTGCTTGGTGGCGCAACCGCACCAGCCTATCGCCATAGGCTCTGCGGTTTGCAGAACGGACACCTGCAGCTGTAATATAAATGAAGTAATATTGGAATACACATCTCCATAATATCAGCTAATTTAATTTCTTACATACATAATTAAATGTAACTTACTCAGTAGTGGGGCGTTGGGCATTTGCCGGGCCTCCTGGATCCAAAGGTTCAATTGGTCCTGCTTACGTCTCTTCAGGTCCGCATGGTGGTGACGGACCTGCTCACCAGTCCTTGGAATCCCTGTGGTACTGGTGAGATCATGAGCCAACCAGTCCCATGCCTCAGCCCTATATGCTCCCCACAGGACCTGGCCCTGCATGAGTTGGGCCTCATGATTGTGGACTAGGAGCCAGACCATATATCTGGACTCCTCAACGCCCCACCTATGTGTTCGAAAGCAACTACCCTCACCTACTCCTGACATTCTGTCTGCAAGTTAGTTCTACAATCGTTTATGCTGTGTATTCCCGCCTATGGGGCTTATATATGCTGTTTTTCCCACACTTATCTGTGATTGGCCATTTTGGAATTGTATCAACTTCACAAAACCTGCTTTGTCATGCTCCACTTTCTATTCATTCCTACATATTTGCTATTACTGCATTTCTAAGTACAGCTGTCATGGCTTAGTGGTTCAGTACCTTGACTATGTTGCATGGTATCCTGGGTTTGAACCTGGCCACTGCTTTTTATATTTTATGATTGTCTAGACAGGCTAGGGGGTGTGTCTGTGTAAAGGCAGTTTTGTTACAGCTTGCTCAATGTTGCCCGTCGGTTAGCTTGTTGGTGCGGCGCGCAGCTCTGCGCAAACGGGGTATGCTGGTTTACGCTTCATTTGGCTGTCAGCACGCAACTTACACTCAGCTCAGCTAGGGGCACACAGTTTCAGCGTGTTAAACCACTGCTCACCTATGGGCACTCATTTTGCACCTGTTAAACCACTGCTTACCTACGGGCAGATGCACTCACCTTGTTAAACTGTAGCTTAGCTACAGGCACATCTGGCATTTTTTCTTATTTTGTTATCTCATATTTATTCAGAATAAATGGCCTATTTCATTACATTTTACATAAAATATAATTTTATATGTGTACATATATGTCAGGGACTTATTTCGTGCTTATTTTACTAAAAATAAAAATTGATGTTGTGGGGGCTCGAACCACGACTGCCTGTTCTTCAGCCGACATCTCTACCGCTATGCTATTGCTTTTCAGCTTACTTTGCATAGTTAGTTCTTATATGCTTTTCCACTTACTGCTAACTGTGGCTGAGCTACGGGCACGCCCAGCGCAAATGAGCGCACTCACGGGCAAACATCTTTACAATTTAAAAAAAAATATATAACATGTTCATTTATATATTTTATGTTCATAGTCTGTGGGGTCATGTGTTGTGTTGTGTATATTCACATTTCCATGGACTCTGTCGTAGGTGTTTACTTTGGGCACTTTTACTCTTCTGGGGGCGTGTCCGCTTGCAGGGCTCGGCCTATGGACCGCCCCCTACTGTCTTCCACTGACCGTGTTAGCCTTAGGTGTGATTCAGCATGCCCTCATGCATATGCATGACATGCTGACGTCACACCGTTTAACTGCAGCCTCCGTGTAAGCCTTGTATCTCTTACATGGAGGCTTCGTGAATCCTGCCCTATGTCTTTTCTTTCACCTTTTCCCATACAAATTTGAGTATTCCACTACATAACTCTTTATATTTGAATCCTACATTTAACAACTCATTCAATACCTCTATGAAATATTTATTCTGTCAAACTGTCATATTTTACACATTTGATATTTTATCACATCCAGTCCTGCTGCAGTATTCACATTTACTTGTCCTAATATTCTATCCAATCCCTCAAGTTCTATACTCTTTTGCAAATCTATATTGTCTTGATAAGAAAAGGTTTACACTTTCCTGTCCATGTCTTTAAATAAATCTTGAACATATTCTACAACTCTACTCATTCAATTTATTTTTTGCTCTTTCTAAACTATTCCTTTTTTCATTCAATTCTCTCATTAAACTATCCTCTTTTACTACATGATTTAAGTATGGTGCCATCTCTTCATTTTTTCTTGCAAAAAAATATCTTTGATTAAACAACACATTTTTAATTTTCTCTTGGTTCATTTCATAAGTTTTTTTCCTTGCTAAAGTATTTATTGTTATTTCTCTCTAACTCATCAAAAACATCTTCAGTTAAAACAGTATATCACTTCTTCACTACTTTTCTTCACTTGCCATTCCTTATAACATTTTTTATATTTCTTTTAAAAATACATCCGCTACTCTGAAGGAGCATTATAAAATTGCTAAATGCTTATATGATCTTCCCATAATTATAACTATTTTTATTTTACCTTCTTCTTCCCATTATACCTCATTCAACCTTTTTAGCCTTTCCCTATCTTAACATCACCTAGTTTAACTCTTAGCTCTATCCAAACAGCTTTATGATCTGAGGACCCTGTTTCTATTGTTCCTTCTTCTTTTGTTTCCCATCCTTCAGATATGAGAAAGGCATCTATCTGAGCGTTGTATATTCCCTTGCTATAGGTCCATGTATTATTCTTCCTCAAACCTAATTTACCACATCTCGTAATTTCCATAACCTTTTTAACATCATTCCTTTTCTTCCTTAACTCACAACTGAAGTCTGCTACTATAATAATATCCATGTTAACAGCAATATAATTCAAAATTAAATTAAACATGTTTTCTCTTTCTTTACTAGTTACATATGCATATAATGTTATTATTCTGTATACGTTATATCTCCATCTTACATCAATAACTGCTATCTTACCCATTAAAACTAAGGTTATATCAAGGACTTTTACTGTCTTTTTTGGCAAATATTCCTATTTTTGAGCATAAAGCTTGCCCTAAATTTCAAAATGTTGCATTTTCCCATGCAATCTCAGTTTGCAATCTCTTCCTTTTTAAAAAAATATTGTGTGTTATAATAATGTCACTATCAAATATTTTACATAATTCTCTAATAGCCAGTTTTCTAATACTACTTTTGACATTTAATGCTAGTATTTTACAATCAACACTGTTCTTATTCAAAGAAATCCCATGTAGAAAAAGAGATAAGGCCTTCACCCCTTTCCTTTCTTTTTTCTTTAATATTTAATCCAATTAATTTTCTTTTCTGTTCCCTTACTCTTTTGCTAATATATTGTTCATATTTTTAGCTAAATTCCAACTCACATCTTTCTCATCGTTGATTTCAGAACCTTCTTTTTTTATTCTTGTTCTTTATATCATGAACTTTTATCCTTATTTTTAACTATTTAACTACATCCTCTTCCACATTCTTATGTCCTGTTCTTCATAAATTGCCATTTCCATATCACCTTGAGTTTGTTCTGATTTCTATGACATAATATTTTTATTTGACGCGACCTTCTCTTCCTTATAATCCATTCACATATGTCCAAACTTATTACATTTATAATATTTTAACTTACATTTTTTGCATCATGTACTATTACACCACATAAAAATGTCCTTTTTGAAGAATCAACAATTAAATGATTTGTTTTTCCACAATAGAAGCAAGTTTTGGTTTGACCCCAATATTTTAAAACACCTTTGTGCCCATCCATATTTATATAATGCTAAGAATGTGTATAATTTTCCCATTTTAAAGCAAATAAAGGTGGACCACTGGAACTGGCACATACTAAACAAATAATAAAATAAAAAAAAAATGACTGGATAGCTCAAACTCGCATAAAATAACTTTAATGTACAAAGTTAAAACTGCAATAAAGGTTAAGCGCTTTTGTCAATAATGACATCATCAGAACCATTGGGGTTGTCAGATCTGATTGGATCTGACCTCAGCACTTTATTCTAGAGCTATGAATCTGAGACTCTGACTACTCTGCTACCCATAATTCCCTCCTCTCCACTAAATTACTGCAGATCGAGTTTGCTAATGTTATCCAAATTATAACAATTCCTGAAACTGCTGAAACCTGTAGGTGTCCAGATACTAAATTTGCTAAAACCACAGTAAGAATCAAAGGAACATTCTGAACAGACAGGGTCTTAAGTGAGGTCTTTCCATGCACCAGAAGCTGCAGGTGACAATTTTGGAAGAGGGAAGGAGGAAGGGATGTTGAACAGGATGAAAAGGAGACAACATGGATCATTATGGTAAGTGCATGACGTTTGTATCCGATGTTGTCTATTTTCATCCAATTCAACATTTGGGACAGATTCCCAAGCTGCCAAAAAGATACCTGGGTGGTTTCAAGGAAGGATATTCTTAAGTATAGTGGAACCAAAAGATGAATGTGCTTTGGACTGCACGTTCAGTTTATAATGTAATATAAGTGTGTGAACTGTGGACCAAGTTGTTGTTGCACAAATGTCATCAATGGGAACTCTCTTCATGAACACTGCAGAGGTAGCCATCACACTTGTGGAGTGGGTTTTGTTTTTGCGTGAAGGGTAAACACTGTTCATTATATACAAAGATAATTGAAAATGGCTGAGGTCCAAAATTTGTCTGAGGTCTCCAGTTTTCTTCAGAACTAAAAAGAACTTGGAATAAACTTTGGATCCTAACTAGTCTAGGAGAACCTGTTGGATGACTCTTTTCTCTAGCAACTTTGAAACCTCTGTTGCTGCAGATTCCAGTTGACTGGGTGGAACATTGGGAATCTTTAACCTCTTTTTGGAGGGTACAATAAGGGCCTACCGTAGCCTCTGGTGGTTATCTTTAGCACCCAGGAATCCAATGTATTGTTTTGGCAGACTTGTGGGTGTAAGGTTAGATGCCCTCTATCTACCTACAGAGTGAAAGAGTCGGGTAACCCTTCAGGAGCACTGATAGGGTTTTCTTGGTGAAGGGACCATAAATCCCCTGATTATACAGTCTACTTCTGTCTCTGGGATGATGTCCATTTAAATTATCCCCCCCTCTGCCTCTGGGGGTTTATCTCCAGGAGTGTCTTAGTGATAACCCTGTCATTTTCTGAATCACATTTTTCTTACCACCCCTTTGGTTCATGGAATAGGACCTCTGAGGGTGGAAAAACAGATTCTTACAATCCTGCTCACTCCTAGTAAGCATTTCTTTAACTTTTTGCTCAAACAGGATGGCACTATCAAATGGGGCATTAGTAAAGGATGTCTTGAAGCTTTCCATGAAATTGCAGAGCCGTATCCAGGCAAGATGATGCATGGTAATACCTGTGTCTGCTGCTCTTGCTGTATCATCTCCTGCATTAGAAAGCATTAGTACAGCCACAGTAGAAGTAGATTGTAGGGTACACAGTTGGGTGTCCACTGTTTTTTGAACATGCAGTAGTAAGTTACCTGAGATTGACTTGGACATCTTCTTGGTCAGGTCACTCTGAAAATGAGTTATATCTGGAAGGTAATTCAGTGCTCTGAATGCAAAAGTCACTGAAGCATAAGTCTGGTTCCCTAGTCTGTCCAATGCCCTTGACTCCTTGTTAGGGAGATGAGCAGAACAACTCTCCTCAATTAGTTCCTTTCTAATAGCTGCTGCTATTACCACTGCATCTAATGGTGGTCCCAAGTCCTATGTTTTTTGTCTTTCAGTGCCACTAAATCCTGTCAGACTTTTTAGGGGTGTGTGCCACTATGTCAGGGTCCTTTCATGTCTGCTGTGGCACAAGATGTATGGCAACTTCCATGGTGGGGTACCACCCAGGAGATAGAGGAGCCAGTGCCAAAAGGTGTGAGCAACACAATTCATCTGGGGAAGGGTTTTCAACGGACCTGTCTGCTTCATCAATTCTAGGATGTCACCAAATGTAAAATCTTCCAGAGGACGTCTAGGGGAACCTTCACCTTCATTCAAATCTGTGTCTTCAGTGACAAAACTCAGAAAAGGAGCCTAGGTGCTTCCTTTTTTCACATCTGTTTTCTAGGAGCTTGTTTCTGGAGTGCTTCTGGAGATAGGTCTGAATCAGACTGGGAACTTGAGTGACAAGTACCCTCAAGGCACTGATTTTACTCATTGATCATAAAGAGAAGAATAAGTCACAGGATCCACTAGGAGTCAGAATGGATCCAACCTCAAAGTCCACACCTGCCTTTCTTGGTCTGGTTAAGGCCCTTTCAACAGCCGCAAAAGTTGACACCATGTTCGCAGTTGAGGAAGTGTTTTCCCTAGCCAAATTATCAGGAACTTTTCCCTGTCCAATCAAGGTCAATTCCAAGGATTACTTCAGACCTGCTCTGTCATTTGTCAAGGCCCCATGAGGAAGAGATGGCTCTGAAAATTTCTGAGTTGACTCTACAACCAGGAATCAGAATGCTTTGGCTCAGGGACTCATCTAGATCCAAAATAATTAAAGTTGAGAGAGTGAGAGAAATAGCCAGTGTCAACATTTCCTGAACTGTCAGATCCAACTGAAATATGCCAGAAGGGCTTGGACCCATGGAAACTGGATTTGAAGATTGAACTGGTATCGGAGAAAAAGGTGAAGGGTTTGATCAGCCTGTACTCAGAGCTCCCCTTAGTGACAGTGCCAGAAGGACTCCCAGTTGGATTTGTGTCCTTAAGAATTTCCTCATCATATGGTTGATGTCCATTTTAGCAAGGCTTCTGGTGGACTGGACCAACCTTGATGATGATGCCACTGATAAAGGTCTGGAAAATTGTCTTTCTAGTAAGATAGGCGAATGGAGCTTAGGGCTCACCAGCACTGGTGAAAATCTAGCTTGAGGAGAGGGAATTTGGATCTGACTAGCTGGTGGAACTGACTTCCTTGGTGTTTTCAGTGCCAGACCTGAAGCATCAGTCTGATATGGGGACCTTTTCTTTGATTTCTTGGATCTGTTTCCCTCCAACATTTTCTCTTCAGATCTTTTTTTCTGTTGACTTTTCTCCATATATGGGTTTCTCCTTAGACATAACTCTTTCCTTTTCTTTCCTTTTTTTTCTGTTTTACTGTTTGGGGAAGCTGAAGCTGCAAAGCTGCAATATACCACACTTACGAGGAACTGGTTGTTGGAAGGTGAAGCTGGTCTAGTAGCAGACGGCATAGTTAGAGTAGAAGAGGAAGAAGATGACAAAGACCATGTTGGAGGGTAAAGAAATACTTTTAAATAAGTTTTTCTTTTCTGCTGTGAAGAGCCTTGGACCCAAAAGCAGCACAAATGTTACAATCGGCTTGAAAGGGGGCAGCACCTAAAACAATAAACACAAAGAGAGTTCAGGTCTTGAGAAGGAATTTTGTGTCTGCAAGTAAATACTGTGAGAAGAAATAGCCAGGAAATTGTTATGGCTAGGGTTGTATAGGCCCTAGGGCCGATAGCCTAGTACCAACCTATGAACCTATCAGGGGTCCAGGGAAGTAAATATCGTGGGAAGAAATAGCCAGGGAATTGTTATGGCCAGGCTTGTATAGGCCCTAGGGCCGATAGCCTAGTACCAACCTATGAACCTATCAGGGGTCCAGGAAAGTAAATACCGTGGGAAGAAATAGCCAGGGAATTGTTATGGCTAGGCTTGTATAGGCCCTAAGGCTGATAGTCTAGTACCAACATATGAACCTTTGAACCTATGAACTTTTTAAACCCTTGAGGTTGGTCTGATGTCAGAAGAATTTGTAATAAACAACAATAAATCAGAATACTTAACGCACACTATGCTTATATGAAGCAAAAAGTCACACCTATAACCTTATATCTAATAAACAGCACAAAAATATTATCTAGAAAAGACACACCAGAAAACCTAAAATCTAACTTGTTTCTAACTATTACCTTACAAATATTCTAAAATTACCTAAAAGCTATATCACACAACTGTACTATCTATCAAGTATCATAAAAGGGAAGGGAGGATTAAAAAAAATATCTGTAATCTTAGAAGAAGAATACTTTCACTTATTGTAAAAAGCACAGCTCTCAGATACATGTCTGGAAGACTTAGGTGGTAAATGAGATCTGAGGTAACTTAGTGGAGAGGAGGGAATTATGGGTAGGGGAGGACTCAGAACCTTGGATCCAAATCTCTAGAAGAAGGTGCCAAGGTCAGATCCAATCAGCTCCAACAACCCAAATGTTGAATCAGATGAAAATAGACAACATTGGATCTATTCCTTATCTCTGACAGCTTGTATCAGCAAATGCATTTTACCAAGCTGCTCTTATATCACATTAGGTAAGACCAGAAGTTAATATAAGATTTATTTATTTATTTATATTACATTTGTATATTGGGAATGTTCAACTGGGCCGAAAAGGCCCATTTTCAGTGGAGGCCTGGGGAGAAAAGCTCCTCAAATAACAATATTTATAAAGTGAACAAAAAACAAACAATCGTGGAGTGCAATACAATTCTGAGATATACAATACAAGTCAGTGGTGTTCAAGGCAAGGATTCCATAATTAAGATAAAAAAATATATAAAAACATTGTAAGACACAGGTGCATTTAGTTAGAGAAAAACAGCTTTTGATATTTTTTCCTTAAATACAATGTAAACAAAGAGTTAGAAGGTCACACTAAAAAAACAATCAGAACAAACTAAATGAAAACTCCAGCCAAGCTATAACTTCCAATGAGTGAACTCCCAAACCTCCTGTAACAGAGACACATTGGATATATGCAAATAGCCCTTATGAACATCAGGTGTTTCAGCTCTATGGTGATTCTGATTGTCAAAGACTCTTACATTCGAAATGATTTTAATAAACAATTTTAGGCCAATAATGCCAAGCCCCACTAGCTATGAATATACATATTACAGCCTTGCTATGACCTCATCAGCATAGCCTAAGAAGAGTGCTTGACTAAGCGTAAGAAACACAGGGTTGTTATACCCAATTGATGTCCATTATCATTAGGGCGACTGCAAAATATCCCAACTAACAAATTAAAACAAAGAGTTAGAAGGTCACACTGAAAAACCATTCAGAAAAAACTAAATGAAAACTCCAGCCAAGCTAGAACTTCCAATGAGTGACCTCCCAAACCTCCTGTAACAGAGGCACATGGGATATATGCAAATAACTTATGAACATCAGGTGTTTCAGTCAAACACTCTGCTTATGCTATGCTGACAAGGTCATAACAAGGCTGAAATATGCATATCCATAGTTAGTGGGGTTTGGCTTTATTGGCCTGAAATTGTCCATTAAAATTACTTCAAATGTAAAAGTCATGGGCAATCAGAATCGCCATGTAGTTGAAACACCTGATGTTCATAAGGGTTAGTTGCATATATTCCATGTGCCTCTGTTACAGGAGGTTTGGGAGGTCAGTCATTGGAAGTTCTAGTTTGGCTGGTGTATTATTTAGTTTTTTCTTATTGGTTTTTCAGTGTGACCTTCTAACTCTTTGTTTTAATTTGTTAGTTGGGATATTTTGCAGTCACCCTAATGATAATGGACATCAGTTGGGTATAGCAACCCTGCGTTTCTTATGCTTAGTCAAACACTCTGCTTATGTTATGCTGACGAGGTCATAACAAGGCTGACATATGTATATCCATAGCTAGTTGTGTTTGGCTTTATTGGACTAAAATTGTCCATTAAAATGACTTTAAATGTAAAAGTCATGGGCAATCAAAATCGCCATATAGCTGAAACACTTGATGTTCATAAGGGTTATTTGCATATATCCCATGCGCCTCTGTTACAGGAGGTTTGGGAGGTCACTCATTGGAAGTTGTAGCTTGGCTGGAGTTTTCATTTAGTTTTTTTCTGATTAAATACAATCTAGGAAAAAAGGAGGAAGAAATATTGCTTAGGTATGGGTATTTATACTCTGTAGAACAAAATGAGCAAGTGGGAACAGGGGGGCTGTATCGTTTGATTTTATCATCCTGGTGTGGTACACACATATATTATTATCCTATATAAATTAATATAGGATTATGACTGAGTCAACAATCATAACTTACTTATTATGTGTTTAAGATATGGATGCCAAGAAATTTACCACAAGAGTGAAGCTTGAGAGATAAATCTTGGCATCCATGTCAAGAACACATAATTTCAAGTTATGATCAGTCTGTGTGGAGACATGCGTGAATGGGCGTACCTTCATTGAAGGTTGTACGTCAGGGCTGGCAACTCGGTATGTAAAAATCTACTGCCAATCATTAGCGGACCGGAGTTCCGCTGTGGCGACCCCTAACCCTAAAAGCCGAAAGATACAACATCAGTGATCCGATCATAATTCTTCATAGTGCACTGAAATTTGTCTGCTCCATGTAGTAGCAGCCACAGGTAAAAAAAAGGAAAGTGTTTTGTCTGCTTTGAAACTCAGTAGTGTAGTTGGGAACTGTCTTTACGTACTCCCTATGTAAGGGAAGCAGCTGTTTTCCAAATACATTTTACTGAGAGCACACAGAAAGAGTTGAAATGACATATTACTTGATTACACTGAAATATGAGTTAAATAACACCCTGGTTCAGTGCTACTATAGCATCAGATGTGATGTGCTTAAGCACCCTTCTAAGCATTGTTAAGGATGGGTCTTGCACTATAGTAACATTGAACCAGGATGTCATTTTAACTGATATTTGAGTGTAATAACAGTGCTCTATGCACTACACAATAACTGTAGGGTGCTGTGTTTTGCTTACATGAAGATAAGGTAATTTCTCACTTTTATTCAGGCCTGAGTCATTGTGTGATGTGATTTTATAACTTATTGTTTATTTATGTCTGATTACTAAGCTGATAGCCTGTTCCACATAGAGTTGATTTAGCTACTACCCAGATCAAAGACAAGTGCATTAGACTTACGTAAAACAAAACAATTTTAAGAAGTATATAAACACAGAAATGTCAAGTGTATAAAAATTGCACCACATCTTACCAGTATAATGAGTAAGGTACAGAGGTTACTTTACTTCTTGTAGCATTAAGGCAACTTGTTCCTAATATAGAATAACAATGTGACAAAAATGTTGATGGAGCATATGATTCCTGATTTTGTGCAATCAGTTCCTTCATCTTATGCCCCCAAATCTCTTGGTTTAATTATTATTTATTGACCATTGGTTGAAAATCTGACTGTGCAACACCTCCTTACATCAAAGGCTTGGGAAGAAAATGTCCACATTACATACATTTCATGAGCTAACAGCAAAATGTGCAATGTAACACTCAGGACTATATAGCTTAACAGGTGATCACCATACTGCAAAAACTATATAGCATTTACAGCTACCTTTTGAAATGTCAACAATCTTAATGCCAAGTGCTGACACACTGAAAAAAGACTGTAAATGCAGGAAAAGAGTGAATACTGAACATCGCTGTTCTCCTTTAAACTTGTTTTTTGCAGAGGGCAAGCCCCCTCCTCCAACCCACTCGTGTTCATGTGTGGGGCAAGCTCCCTGCAGCCCCAAACTTATATATATATATATATATATATATATATATATATATATATATATATATATATATATATATATATGTACATATATAGATAGGGTTCCTATTGAATTGTCGAGCAAACAGCCACATCATCGAATTCTTTCCTCAGGAAAGAATTCACGTGGACGTTATCAGGGATTTGTCCTTTCCCCAATGTAGAGCGATCTCAGAGTTGGTATATTTAGTTAGGGAGGGGTGGGGCTGGCTCAGCCCCCCCACATCGGGGGTGGGGGTGGGGGGCATAGCCCCCCACTATGTTTGGGTGTGTTTTTTATTTTGTTATGGACGGCCACCTGAATTCTTTCCCAAGGAAATAATTTGATGATGTGGCCATTCGCTATTGTTAGCTTTTGACGCTTAGGTGTCGATGTTTTAGGATTCAAAACCTAAGCTGTCAATGTTATGATATAGATGATATATATATATATATATATATATATATATATATATATATATATATATACATATATATATATTTCAACATTCCAACTCAGAGATAGCCATAGTTTGGAGAAAAAATGGAATATTCTAAGAAATGAATTACTTGGACATAGTGTATGTAAGTCCGTTTTTTTAGCCATTAAGTCACTATATTTTGGAAATTGCTAAAGAGGCCCTGACATTTCAAATGGTTACCAGCTCAGACACATTGATAGAACATAATATATAATGTAGGGAAAGCACACACACACCAACAGAGCATTCTGTATTATTTTACTGTGTATTAATGTGTACCCACTATAATTTTAGCATATAGCAAATGAGGCATATACATATTTTTTGCATACAGTTAAAGTCACTTGAGACCTATAACCAGGAGATTTACTACACTAAAAATATGAGATCCTTGTGATACTTATTTGATTTGACTGCATAAGCAGGTGACTTAGTAATGAGCAAGGTACAGGGGTAGGACTGCTTTACTGATATGTATTATTTCTTTGGGACTGTGAATTATAGGTGGGATAAGACTTATAATAAGTAGGAGTCTTAGTAATGAGGTTGTAATATGTGCAGGACCAGTTTCTTGAGATGTACATCTTTAAAGAGATTTTAAATTGTAGATAAGATGTGATATTTCTGATATCTGTTGGGATGAAGTTTCACAGTTTAGCAATGTACACAGAGTAGCGACAGTAATCTTTATGACTGTTAAATTTTTGAGTCAGTACTATGTGGAGCCTACCTCTCAACTGTACAGATTTTCGCAGAATGTTCAGATCTTTGCCTCTTATTTTTGGTGTGTTTTTTCATAAAATTGTAGTTTTTTGCAAATCAATGGCAAATCATTGATGAGTGAAGTGAAGTGAAGTCAGAAAACAATAACAGACATTTGAGATTCAGACTTTATACTTGCTAATGCAAAACCTGTTACTCTTTCAACTTTCTAATTTTGTAAAAGCAGTATTTAAAAATTGTTCCTATTTTTGAGCCTTTGTCCCCCCCCCCCATTATTTACAGTTTTGTCCAGATTTCTTGCTCCATGAGGTTGAGATGTATGTGTGCAGGTTTATAGAGCACAGTTCTCTGGGTGTGTGGGTGTGCATGCACCAGTTTAATAAGTGGCTGGTGGTAAGACATCTGTCTGGGGTTTACAGAAGATTGTATACAGTTTTAATATGAGCATAGATAAGTAGATTGGATAGCAACAGCCAGTTAAGGCAATGAAGAATCACACAGTCATGTGTTCATTTAGTCTAGTTACTTGAAAACTTTGCAATTTGATATAAGATTGCTCCAGTCTGGCTAGGTGAGAGGACTGTAGGTTAAAGAAATTGATGAGACATATAGAGGACTATGGAGATCATAAGTCTGAGCTATAGACTTGCATGCATATTCTGTAAGGAAAGGTTTCACTCTGTAAAGAACTCCTAGTTTATGGTTATTTTTTTTGAATTGCATGTTGGACATGATGATTGAATCTTAATCTATTGTCTTATTATTGTTCCTAGTAGTTTTCTATTTCTAGCATTATTGACTGATGATATTTTTAAGTTGCAATAACTTGGTTGTTGGATTGGAGGTGAAAATATTATTAACTAATTTAATTTGGATGCAGCAGTAGCTTCGGTTGTTCTAGCCAGTTTTACAATTTTTGTAAAGGAATGCTGTAGGCCATTTTGAAATTAATTGAAGAGGCAGCACATTTTAATGTTGAGCTATTTGCGTATTGGATTAGATTTGCTAGGTGAGAGACTGCACTTTATTTATAAATATATCAAAGAGTAAACATCCAAATATTGAACCTTGTGGCACATTAAAGCTATTTGTTGAGGAGTTTACGCTCATCAGCCTACAGTATATTCTAGCTGATTAAGTACTATCATTGCAGATATGCCACGGTGGTGCAGCGGTTAGATTGTCACCCCACAGCAAGAGGTTCTCTTGTTCGATCCTCGGCTAGAGCACCTTCTTTGTGGAGTCTGTATGTCCTCTCTGTGGTCGAGTGACATTAAAGACAGGTAGGTGCAAGCATGAATGGGCACATCTTCGTTGAAGGTTGGGTGTCGGGCTGGCAACTCGGCACTGTAAAAATCCACTGCCAATCATGAGCGGACCGGAGTTCTGCTGTGGCGACCCCTAACTGGGAAAAGCCGAAAGTCTTTATTGCAGATAATGTTATAGTACCTGGGGGAACTTCTAAACCATCTGATTTTTTTTTTAGGTCTAGTTCCTTGAATCTAAGTAATAGTATGTGATGTAAAACTATATCAAATGCTTTGGACAGGTCTAAAAATATGGATGTAACCATTTCACCTTGATTTTGCCTGACATAAATATAGTAAATGACAGATAGTGATGTTGTTTCTCTGCTATAGCCTGGCCTAAATCCATGCTGTGTTGTGGAAAGTAACGTTCTTTTTTAGGTAGTTGATCAGCTGTATGTGAACACATGTTTTGAGTATTTTAGAAAAAGGGAAAGGAAATTTACAAGTGTGTAGCTTACTAGTTCAAATGATTTACCATCTTAATGTAAAGAAATAGCATAAGATTGTTTCCAGAGTCTAGAGGTTGTACTTTCTTGGACAGAGTGATTTACAAGTATGGATACTGGACATGCAATGCCTTCTACAACTATTTTGAGATATTTTACTGGTAGACTATCAGCTGGAAGAGAGAGGTGCATTTAAATATTTGACTAAGTGCTTTTTATTCATTGTGTTAGGAGTTGTAGTAAGTGAAAAAGTAGACATGACTGTATATGTGCTGCTTACTGATGTGCTTAGTTTATTTAGGGATTTAGCATCATGTGTGTAGAAAAAAATAATTATTTATGATACTTTATAGTTTGCTTTACCTACAAAAAGGCAGGTTTATGATTTTTATGCTTTGGGACATTTTTCTTTGGTTTATGATTTTTACCATTTTGTATGAGTTTATTGACTACTGACAAAACCTGTTCTGGTGTTTTAGTGTGTCTTTCCTGTAGACTAGTATAGTAGTTTTGCTTAACTTTTACTCAGGTTTCATAAGTGCCAGTATTGCTGCAGATTATTTACTGTTTTTCTAAATGCCATTTTTTCCATGGTTTATCCTTGTTATGCGTTAGCTTTTGTATCTGGTATAAGCTATAGTGCAGGATTTGATCCGACTATTTTCCTGCACTGATACGTTAAGGATTTTAATATGAAGTGGGAGGATTTGTTGAAGTTAATAACTGTGTCATCTAAAGCCATGGTTCCCAGTTGCTATTCTCAATGATACACAAGGAGGTTTTCTTATGAATTTGATTGCATTTCAGACAATTTTATGTTGGATGTTTCTATGTATTTTGGTATGTTTTCATTTAGCACAGTTTGTGATCACTGCTGGTGTCAGGCATAACTTGTTCTTAGTCTCCAGTTCAAAAGGGTGCAAGACAAGCCTAAAAGCTTTTGAATATATAATAGCTACACCACCAGCTCTTTTAGTATGACCATTATGAATAATATCATAGCTAGTAGGCAGTATTTCTTCATCCTTCATGTGTGATTTAAGTCAGATTTCCATTATTGCAATTATGATAGGGGATGTAAAGACAATATCCAGCTTTGAAGGTGTCTTATATTATTTCATATACTACAGGCATTTATATGACATATTTTTGTTCCAGAAGGTGTAATTCTATTAAGAAAATGCCTAAGATGTCTATCCGCATTCATAGTATGAAAATAATTTTCCCCTGATTTTTACATACTGGAAAGAAGACAGAGAGATGGAAGGTTTAGCTAATATGAACTCTGAAACAACTTTAGGCATAAATGAACATGTTACTCTCACAGAAACACTGTCTTAGTGGAATATCAAATAGGGCTGTCCCATTATAAGAGATTGCAGCTCAGATACCCTTCTTGTAGATGTCAGTGCACTCAGTAACAGTTTTCCAGTTAATGGACTGTAAATCAGCCTAATGAGATGGTTCCAAAGGAAGACAAAGTTAAGATACAAGGTAGATGCCACCTGTTTCTATGAGACTTCTTATGTCAAATTCCTTTAAAAGAAAAGCTTGACCAAAAGGTGATGTAAAGGGAGGATCTATGGGTAGAAATGCTGAAATGGCCCAGACATGCCCCTTGATAGAGGAAAATGAAAGGCCAGAGTATAATGACTCACACAAATACTGGAAAACCAGTGGTGTGGAAATCCTGAATGGGTCCTGATTCTTAGTGTGGCAGCAAATAGCAATCCATTTAACAATATAAGATTTCCTAGTAGCAGGTTTCTTTGCCTCCTTTAACACCTTTGCTCTCAGAAAATGATGCCTAAAAGGTATTAAAAGTGAATCATCCAGGTAGTCAGTTGTAGTTGCTAGAGGATGGGATGTATCAAACACCTCTTTTCTTGTGTGAGTAGGCCCATTGTGTGAAGAAACTTATGGTAATTGTCCTTGGCTAATTTTATAAAAAGGGAGAACCATTGTTGCCTGGGCAAGAGGAGAGTCATCACACTGATTCTTGGAGAGGTCTTCTGAATCTTCTGAATGACCCTTGATATCAGTAAAAAAGGTGGAAGCACATAAAGGAACAGTCTCTTCCAAGGGAATGAAAAAATATGCTTTCCAAGCTTACATGCAAGGAATCCTGGAGCAAAATTTCTTTAGTTGTTTGTTTTGAAAGGAGACTAACAGATCTCGTTCAGGAGTTCCCTACAACTGGATCATTTCCTGGAAGACTCCCTCATTCAGTTTCCATTTGTGTGGGTCTGCCTACCCTTCTCAGCCTGTTTGTCACAACATTATTCTCTGACAGAATGTAAGGAACTTGGAGGATTAAACAGTGCTGAAGTGTTACTTCCCAAACTACCATAACCAGCCTGCACAGGGGGTAAGATCTGGTACCCTCCAGTTTGTTTATGTACCACATGACTGTAATGTTTTCTGTGATCACTTGAGGTTCATAGGTTCATAGGAGATACTAGGCTAGCAGCTTAAGAGCCCTTGCAAGCCTAGCCAATATAACCTGATTTTGTCCAATATTCAGCCTCTAGGGGCCAGAGGATGGCATGGTTTTGTGCTTATGCCTTGAGTATGTTAGAGATTGTCCCTGTTCATAAGAGATACAGGCACTACCCTAGGTGTGAATTTGCAATTTCCCATCCATTGACCCAAACTGTATTTGAAGAGGGTCAAGGAAAGCCTCTGATTAATGTGAATAGGAAGCTTGTTTCAAAGAAGGTGCAATCTCTGAGACACATAACTGTCTTTCCAGCATGTTTTGCTTGAGTCTCTGACTAAATTTAGATCTCTAGATTGGGTAACTTTCATGCTGTTTGACTTGTGAATGTGTAGCAGCTCCATAAGAGCTGGATTTGTGAGTGCCTTGCAGGTCAGGCATAGGTCACCCCTTAATCTTCATTAGGAGCCACAATAAAGGGATAGGGCTTTGATTCTATCTGCACAGGACATGTTGTTTACACCCTGTATTTTCTTTGTGAAGAACCTTTGAGGTAGGTCCAGCTGCTGTAAGTGCCTAATCAAGTACATGCCAAATTATTTATTTATTTATTTATTTGACATTTGTTGACCAGGTTAGTCTGACTGAGCGAAAGCCCTTTTCAGCGGAGGCCCGAGGAGAAAAGCTCCACAATTAGTACAAACAAAAAATAGTATAACAAATCCAGCAGAGTATAAACCAATCATATAACTAGTATAGCAATCAAGGTGTACACACAGATAGTTTAAACAAATCTTGAGAGGAAACATTTGTACATCAGAAGTTATGTGTGGAGTCTGCATGTCCTCACCACGGTTGGGTAGCGTTCGAAAGACATGTGCGTGTAAATGGGCATGCCTTCGTTGAAGGTTGGGTGTCGAGCTGGCACCTCGGCGTTCCGTAAAACAATCTACTGCCAATCATTAGTGGACCGGAGTTCCGCTGTGGTGACCCGTTACCGGGAAAAAGCCGAAAGACAAACAACAACCATGGCACTTTGAGTGGTATAATAGTAGACACATGAGTCTCTCAGTAAAAACAAAGCCACAGTGCACTGTACTTGATTATTCATCTAATGAGGGCTGAGTAAAGTGGTGCTATAATTTCCTTGGATATGGATGCCATACCTTTACTTATAAGTTCTGCCACATGAAGGACTTCCTCATCACTGTGGACACATAGTAGTCAATTTTCAAGCTGCTATCTAACTGTGTACATAGATCTCTTGCCTCTGAGTATACTCTTAGAGGTGTGCTATTGATGTTACAATTTGCAGGGGTAGTTGACTTCCCAAAGGATACAATAATGCATTTTTTTTCACATTTAGTTTTAGGCCATGTTTCTGGTACTAATTATTTGTATGATCTAGACAGTCCTGAAGAATTTCTACATCACTGGGGGATTCAATGATTTCCCCCAGCATGCAGCCATAAGCAAACTTTGTTATCCAGAGGCCTTCCACATTAGCCCTGATTTCAGAAAAGTATATTCTGAATAGAAATGGTCCCAGCACTGTGCCTGGTGACACACAACTAGCACCTGGCCTCTTGCTAGATTTGATTCACCCACTTTAACCACGTGTTCTGTCCATGAGCCAATTGGCTATCTATCTAGTGATGTAGAGACTTATGGCATGTTCTGTGAGTTTATTTATAATACCTGAGTGGGGAATTGTGTAAAATTCCTTAGCCAGGTCAAGGTAGGTGATATGTAGTGTTTTACCCTCACCTATGGCATTAGTGACATTTTAAAAGAAATTCATCAGATTCAGTAGGCATGATCTGCCCTTGACAAAGCCGAATTGGGTTGCTTCCAGTGTTTGGAGGTTTCCTATATCATTATTTATCAGGTCCATGATTATTCTTTCTATGGAATTATATATAAGACTAGTCAAACTTATGGGCATTTAATTTCCTGGGTCAGTAAATGGTCCACCTTTATGCAGAGGGATGACTGTTGCTGTCCTTCACTTTACTGAGACAAAGCTCAGTTCAGATGCTGTGGTTAAATGGAGATCCCAATGGGCCTGATAAGTCTTGATTTACGCTTTTTAAGAAGCAATCTGGTATATTGCCAGGCCCCATTGAAGCCATGTTTTAGCTTTGGAGAGCTCAGTGACATCCTGTTGTTTGGTGATAACTGATGGTGGAGTGGTGGAGAGTATTTCTTGGAGGAAAACTTGAGGATGATGGGGAGGTGAAATCTGAGCTGAATTTGTCAGCCAGCAAATTTGCTATATCTCCTTGCTGAGTATAGGTGATGCCATCAACAACTAATTACGTCCGTACCATCATGCACCCACTTCAAAACTTTACTAAAAAGCACACCTAAAAACATGCTGGCTATGCCCTTGCAACTTCCACTCTAATATCATCCACCCCATCCAACCACTACCTTTCTTTCCACTCCACTAACTACCTTGATTAAAGCAAGCTCAGATGCTCATAAGCATAGTACTTATTATACAGCTGGAACTTCTTATTGTAACATTTGTTAATGTCTGTTATGTACTTCACAGATAAAGATTCTAGTTGTCTACTGATGTACTATGTTCTTCATCTGTAAATATGTTGTAAGTAATTGCTATGTTAAATTGTTAATCGCTATGTAATCCAATGTAACTACTGTCTATTTATTTTAACTGTGGAGCTTTTCTCCCCGGGCCCCTGCTTAAAATGGACCTATGTCTAGACGGACACTCCCGGTTAACAAATGTAAATAAATAAATAAATACATAAACTAATTCTGCACATTGTTGGAACTGAAAAATGCCTTATGGTTATCCTTAGCTTTGGAGGTTATTTTTATCTCAAAGTCTGCTTTCAGAGACTTGACTAGTTACCTGATTTGCTAGTTAGACTAAAGAGGGATTTTTTACACTGCTGTGCACATTCCCTCTTACTTCTCAAAAGGATTTTCTTTCTTTTGTTGTACAACCTATTAGGGGTCCACTAGGGTGGCTTGTTTTTGTGGTTTGACTTGGGTTTATTTCAGTCTGGTATTGCTGTTTCTAGGCAGTTGTTATATAGTCATACAGGGCTTTTGTGTATGCCTCTGCATAGGTTTCTGTGTTTTCTGGATTTGATGGAACTCGGAAACTAGCTATGCTGTCCCTTAATAGGGGGTAGTTTACCTTAGAGAATTTCTTAAAGTTTTTGGTGTTAGGTGAGGGTACTAGTTTTACCTTTATTTCAAGGGAGACTGCTTTGTGATCTGATCTTTCTAGCAAAGACATCACACTGGGGAAAGCAGTGCTCTCCCATATTTGTGAGTATCAGATGTAGGATATTTGTTCCCCTAGTTTGGGTGCAGACTATCTGTTCCAGGACATTTACATTTACAAAGCCAAGAAATCTTTGGGCCTGCATGTTAGTGGTTGTGTATGCCTCCTAATTAATGTTGGGGTAATTAAAAATCAGGATGATGAGTGATTCAAGTAACTTCAGG
The DNA here is from genome assembly GCF_019279795.1 of Protopterus annectens. NCBI lineage: Eukaryota > Metazoa > Chordata > Ceratodontiformes > Protopteridae > Protopterus > Protopterus annectens. The sequence goes on from NC_056728.1 coordinate 263,549,742, forward strand.
TATGATGTATTGGTTTCCTGTTTGTGGTGGGGGAACTGTAACTAGCAAGAATATGGTAAGGGATTTTTCCTGTGGTTAGTTGAACATGGAGTAGCTCAAGCATGTCATATTGTTTGACCAGCCTTGAGGTGTGCTTATCTTTATGTAGATATACACCTCTGCCTTTTGCTCTTACATGTTCAGTGGGTGGTCAGAACATATGAAAGGCATTATAGCCATGCACTGCCGGAGTGCTTTCCATGGCTTTGAACCATGTTTCATTAACTGCATATATATGTCAGCATTCTGCAGGGTGAAGAGAGCTTCTAGACAGTACATTTTCTTGTTGAGACTCCTAGCATTGAGAAGAACACCTTTAGCTTGTCCTGAGTAGCTTTTGTTATGCTGGAAGGTTTGTCTGTTTGGCAGTGCCTTAAATAGGCACTATAAGGGTGGATAATGTTTTGGCCAATATCTAAACACCTAGAAGTAACAGGTGAAGACCATCCATGGCAAAGCAGCATGGTCTGTCAACCATGTCCTCTCAGGCTGACCAGTATTGGACCCCTTTGGAATGACACCAGTAGCTGATCCAATTGTTAAAGTTGATCATTTTCTGCTGGTATTGTGACATCATCCTTGCAGATGGTAGAGTGCTGCTCAGTGCTAGATTCATACCTGCCTATGACACATATTCTAAGATGTCAGTCATGTCTCTCTCTTCATATAGTCCAAGGAGGTACGTCTCAGGTCTTTCGCACCCATATGAACTATGACTGAGACATGCTAGTACTTAGGGATAAAATACCTAAGTGCTTGCATGATCTGGCAGATCCCAGCCCAAACAGGCAACTAACTGTAACCTTTTCCTTATCCAGCCTGGTAAGAGGAACATTAGTGGTCAAGAAGAGCATGGATGATGCAGGTAACAGATAGTATAAATAAAAGCTAACATCTCTATGACATTGAGGTGCTTTGACTTGTTTTGTCTGTTCCATAGACCTTGCACTTTTACCCCCATAGACACAGCTTCCCATTCAAAATCCAAATGCATAAGTTATTACAGATTGTGCAGATATAGTCAGAGAACCTGGGTATACTCGGATTCAAGGGTATCTGTAATCTTCACCAAAGCAACTCTACTTTCATGAAGCCCAACACAGGAATCTGAAATGTTAGGGAGTGGATTGTTGACAGCATACTGTTTACAGGTACCACTGATTTTTTTCTCATATGTAATTTGACATAGACAATCATGAGAATAATGGAATCCATGAACCCTAGAATCCTGAGGTATTGTCTTGTAGAACGCTGAGGCTGAATGGAGAAGCACACGAGCAATTCCAGATACAGGTCTACTTTTTCTTGAGGTAGGAATGCCTTGTGGATGGAGCTATCCAGAAGGCACTCTTAGAACACTATCATTATGAGAAGGAGTCAAGGAGGTTTTGATGTTGATCTGGCATCTTAGATGAAAAGGAGATTTCTTACCTATGTAAGGGACTCCTGAGACTCTGAGAATGACTCTGCAAATATATGTCATCTAAATAATGTAAAATTTGAATATCCTGCTGTGTAAAATGGACTATCAGTGAAGCTAGAAACTTTGTGAACACTCTTGGAATAATAGATAACCCAAATGGTAATGCGTAGTTTAAAACAGACACAGAAAACCTTAAAAACCTTCTGCAATCTAGGGCAATAGGAATAAGAAGCTAAGTGTTTCAAGTCTAAAGTCACCAAAAAACTTAATAGGATGAATGAGAGGTAATAAGGTTTGCAGGGAAATCATTTTGAACTTTTGAACTTTCACAAATAGGATATAAAAGTAAACATCCAGAACTAGTCTCCAAGAGGATACTTCCTTGTCACCAGAAAAACATTTGAATAAATCCCTATTCCCCACTGATCTAGGGGGAACTGGTTCTATGTTTAACAGAGAAAGCATCTGGCAGATGACTGGGGAAACAAAAAGTCTAATTTGGAGGATGGTGGGGTCCCTTGGAAAGGAGAGACAGGCTTTCCCATGGCCATCTGCAACACTAATAAACAAATCTTAGAACCCATTTGTCTGAAATAATATGTTACCATACATGAAATGAGTAACCAGACACTGGGACATGTGTATCGTGTTTGCACTGGTTTTTTTTTTTTTTTTTTTTTTGAAAAATAAACTTTATTTTGCATTAGTAGATTTAGCAAATGTAGAGAAGGAGGGCTGAAAAATCTGAACAACCAAACAATAACCTCTGTATCCAAAGGATAATTTAAAATTTCAGACATCTTCAGTAAACTATGCATGTACCAAAGCAAAACTTCTTAAAACAGAAATAAAAAGAGAAGCTGCTGCTCTGGTCACAGACTCAGCATACTCATTACAATTCTTTAAAGAATGGAATTACCTGGGAAACAGAAGCCATTAAAGAATTCAGAAAGGACTCACTTTCTGAAGCAAGAAAACTGGAAGTAATGCTCCTCATAATGTCAAATGAAGCCAACACATACTTTAATATGAGAGCCTGAGAATTATAATTCTAAAGGCTAAGAGGGAGAATATACATTTTCTTCCCAGGCTTGTCAAAGACTATCCCATCTTTTTCAGAGGAAGAGGGAAGAGGCTGAAAAATCTGAACAACCAAACAATAACCTCTGTATCCAAAGGATAATTTAAAATTTCAGACAACATCTTCAGTAAACTATGCACGTACCAAAGCAAAACTCCTTAAAACAGAAATAAAAACAGAAGCTGCTGCTCTGGTCACAGACTCAGCATAGTCATTACAACTCTTTAAAGAATGTAGAGTTACCTGGGAAACAGAAGCCATTAAAGAATTCAAAAAGGACTCACTTTCTGAAGCAGGAAAACTGGAAGTAATGCTCCTCATAATGTCAAATGAAGCCAACACATACTTTAATATGAGAGCCTGAGAATTATAACTCTAAAGGCTAAGAGGGAGAAGATACATTTTCTTCCCAGTCTTGTCAAAGGCTATCCCATCTTTTTCAGAGGAAGAGGGAAGAGGGATTAGTATTAATTCATTTTCTGTTGAAGCAGGATTTGGCACAAAAATAGCTGCAAGATTAGAAATGGGATAAGAAAACAAATATTCTACAGATTGATGAACTTTTATAAAGTTTGAGTGCCAATTTAGGGGCTGCTGATTGACTGTCAGGTATCCTGAAACAATATCAACATCCTCCAAAGATGGTAAACAAGGAAAAATAGCAAGTGCCAGCAAAGGCACATTAACTAAAGCCATTGGAGACCTGCTTTTTAAAGACTATTTTTCTGTTCCCCTTGATATTTCAATACAAACTTTTGATGTAATAACAACAGGGTGCTCGACAACAAATCACACCTAATTCTGCAACTCTAACCACAGCGCTTCCAATGTCACACACCTCTGAACTGGACTCCATGGCTACAGCTAATATAAATTACTGCATTGTTGGCACAGTGTATTACGAATATTTATTTACTTATTTTTATTTTATTACATTTGTTAACCGGGAAAGTCAGACTGGGCTAGGAGCCCATTTTCAGTAGAGGTCCTGGGAGAAAAGCTCCAAAAAACAGTACAATATATACAATATACAGTAGAATATATTCTTTGAGTAACACAGCATTAGTTCACCATACAGAAATTCAAGGACATTAAATACATTTCTTACTTGCAATAACATGTCAGTCTAGGCAAAAAGCAAAAATAAGGTGTTACACAATAAAGGATTGTTTGACTAGAAGCTTGAGAAATCAACCTAAGAATGTTGAGATGGTACCGAGGAGAGGTTAATACAAAATAATTATTTAGGTAGAAGGGGAACAGGGAAAACTGTAGTAGTAGTGTTGTGACATTCTGGTATGGGAAGGCAGTGGAGGGAGTGAGGATAGCTGGTTTAGCCTGAGGTAAGGCAGGAGCACAGCCAATGATTAGCTAGGTAGTTAACTAGTAGTTGCCTGACCTCAAGGTGGTGTGGGTTTTTAGTAATTGTGAGTGGGAGAGTATTCCATAGTTTGGTAATTTTATTAGAATGGAGACAGTCTCCGTGATTGTTTCGAGATTGGGTGACCTTTACTGTAAGTTTGTTGGAGGATCTGAGGGTCCTGGGGTTGAGACTGGGTTGGATGAGATTGCAGAGGGCAGGGCAGTTAGTGAGTAGGTGAATTATTTTGTGGACCATCAATAGTTGGTTGTGCGCTACAAGGTTAGGGAGTTCAAGCCATTTTAGTTGAGAGAGCAGTGGTGAGTCCTGTGTGGAGTATTCAAGGCAAACTTTGCAATTTTGTGATAGCAATATTGTAGTTTGTATAGGTCCGATTTTCGAAGGTTGGTGAGTATGTGAGATCTGTAAATGATGGAAGAAAGCAGGTGAGAACAGGCAGTGGCAAGCCTGGCATTATGGGATATGTATGGTTTGGCCCTATATAAGATGCCAAGTTTGATGTGCGCTTTTTTGATTGTCAAAGAGACATGTCTTTCAAAAGTTAGACTCTCATCAGTAATGACTCCTAGGAGTTTGGTATGAGTAGTGGGTTCTATCTTGGTACTGTTTGAAGAGTGGATTGACAGAGGGGGGTGACAAGGTTTGGAGTTTTTGAAGATTATTAGTTTGGTTTTATTTGGGTTGAGAGTTAGTTGATGTTCTGATAGGTATTTTTCGATGCTTAGGAAGTATGATTGGATTTTTATTTGAAGTTCATGGGATGTTGAGGCAGAGCATATAAGGGTAGCATCATCAGCGTATTGAACAGTTGTGGCTAGTTTAGCTGAGCTGAGGCTGTTTGTGAATAGGATGAAGAGGAGAGGGCCTAGTATAGACCCTTGGGGAATGCCAACTGAAATAGGTAGAAGGGGGGAGAGCATATTTAGCCATTTGGTGGCCTGCTGCCTGTTTGAAAGATAACTGAGGAACCAGGACAGAGAGAGTGTGCTAATGCCATAGGTTGAGAGTTTATTGACTAGAAGTTGGTGGAAAATGGTGTGAAAGGCTTTGGACATGACCAAAAAGATAGAGGATACTGCCTGGCCTTCATTTAGCAGTTGGCGAATGGTGTTAGTAAAAGAGATTAGGGCAGTGGAAGTACTGTGTTTGGGTCTGAAGCCGTGTTGTGAGTGGGGTAAGAGATTGTTAGAGAGTAGATGGTTGAGCAGCTGTTTGTGGATGCATTTTTCTAAGATTTTAACTTGTAGGGATAGGATTGAAATGGGGCAGAAGTTGGATAGTTCTTTGGATGGACCTCCTTTGTGGAGTGGGATAATATGTGATATTTTCCAGAGAGTTGGCACATAGTGTTCAGAGATTGAGCAATTGATCACGATAGATATGGGGTAAGCAATGGATGTGGCTGCACATTTCAGGAATTCATTTGGGAGCTGGTCAGCAGCCAGACAGCAGGGTTTAAGCTTGGCTAGGAGAATGTTTATGAAGTTTGTTTGAATGGGGGAAAAGCAGAAGGGATTTGTAATATCAGGAGAAGTGGTAGGCAGTGTGAGAGGTGTATTCAGTTGATTGCCTAGTAGAGAGGTTATGGAATTAATAAAGTGAGAGTTGATTTAGGTTGCAATGAGATCGGTGTTGTTAGAAGTTACTGGGGTTGGGATAGGTGAGTGACCAGGGCTTAGGAGATAGTTTATGTTATCCCAGAATTTACAGGGAGTTTTTTGGTGTTTTTGTTGGCAGGATTGGAAGTACACCTGCTTGTCTACTTTGATTTGTTTTTTTTAGCTAGATTCCTTAATTGTTTATAGGTTTTAAGGTTAATTATGTTTTTGGTGGTATGGTAATCAGACCAGGCTCTATCTCTTTGTTTGAGTAAAAGTTTGGCTTTTTTCCTTAACCAGGGTAGAGGCTTGGATTTAGAGTGTATTTTTCTAACTGGGGCAAGATTGTTGAGTAGGTCAAGGAAGGTAGTGTTAAATAATTGTACTGCCAGATCTAGCTGGAGATAGTTAAGGGGTGTCCAGTCAAATTGTAGTAGGATCTGGTAAAAAATTGAGGGTGAGAAGCATTTTTTGCAATGGATGTATTTGTAGGAGGTGTTAGATTGAGTGTGTACATACTTTCTGTAAAGGAAGGTAGGGGAATGATCACTGAGTGATTCTGGTAGGCAGCCTGATATGTAATTTAGATTGGGATTGTTGGTTAGTATCCAGTCTAATGTAGACTGTCTGTTGGTGTGTTTGTCTATGCGAGTTGGACAATTTATGGTCTTGTGAAGTTGTAGAGATTGAGGAAATTTGAAGGGTTATCGGATGTACAGGATTGCAAATCGAGGTTAAAATAACCATGAATAATTGTTTCTAGGTTGAAGTTAAGGGATGCCCATGATAGGAGACTTTCAATGTTGGTTAGGGTGTTTCCTGGTGGGAGGTAGGCAGCTATGATGATGATTGTTTTATTAGGATTTATTTCCAGACGTGTGGTTAGAATTTCAGTGTTGTCTAGGTCGAGTTGGGATCACTGGAGTTGTTCAACTTTAAGGTTATCCTTAAATAGTACAGCTACACCAACACCTCTTTTTTTAATCTGTCTAGTCTGATAATGTTATAGCCATTTGGGGTAAACTCATTGTCCCTAATATGGGGTTCTAACCAGGTTTTGGTTATAACTGCTATATCAGGGGCGTAGGTGGCCAAGGTGGCTTGGAATTCAGTAGCTTTGTTAACTATGCTATGAAGGTTAAAATTGGTGAGTAGTAGGTCTGAGATGGATGTTTTTGGGAGTGGGGGGCAGGGGTGGGTGTTTTTGTGGGAAAGAGAAAAGTTGATGAGGTTTGTGGAGGTGTGGGGGTGTATTTGGGATCTGGGTTGTATAATGCATACATATATATATATATATATATATATATATATATATATATATATATATATATATATATATGTGTTTGTGTGTGTGTGTGTGTGTGTGTCCCTTTCTCTCTCTCTCTCTCTCGCTATATATATATATATATATATCTATAGGTGAAACATATTGGAGTTTTACTTCTGAGAACTTAGTACACATATTCTGTTCATTAGTTTTACCTAGTCTTTTGCGTAGGGTTCAATTAACCCTAGGTGGAAACCAAGCATAATACCATACTGTGACAACAAAAGCATTCTGAAACACTGGATTACCAGCTATATATAAAGGCTACAGGTCAGTTTCTCAAAGAAAGCTGACAATAAAACAACAGGGACTTCTAGTAATATATTTGGGTATAAAACACATACGGTATACACTGTCCCAGTCTTTTTAAAAGAATATACTACCCTTTACTGAGAATTAATCACATAAATATAATGGCTGTGTTCTTCTTTGTCAGATACTGTTCCCCTGAAAAAACAAATCAGTAATCATTCACAAGTGATCATATAATTGCCATTTGCTTTTCTGTGCATGCTAACATCCATCCATACAAACAGGCCACCACTTTTGGCAATCACTTCTCGTGTGTGATTACCAAAGTTGTAAAATAACAGATAAGTTAATGCATTTCCACTTTCTGCTGTACATCATTCCATCCAAAATGTTGAATCAATGAAAGTTTAAAAAAAGTTGATAGTATTGCTTGCAGTGCATACTGTTACAACTGTCCATAGATACATCAGGTTTCCTGCCAAAAAAAGTTAAAAAAAAAGCAATAACGGCAAATGTACTTCACATTGGAGCTTTCAGACACTCTGCTCTGTCCCCACTTTGCCACAGCAGTGATCACTTTATTGTGATCACCCTAAATGCCCTGTGCTTTTATCCATCAACTATGCCCCCAAACAGATAACCACTTCTGGCAATCACATGTGCTTGCCAAAAGTGGCAAAAAATAGTCCCAGTAATGCATTTCAATCTACTGCTACGGTAACCCTCCCCAGCCACCACATCAGTCAGGGTGTGTGTGTGTGTGTGTGTGTGTGTGTGTGTGTGTGTGTGTGTGTATGTGTGTGTGTGAGTGTGTGTGTGTGTGTGTGTGTGTGTGTGTGTGTGTGTGTGTGTGTGTGTGTGTGTGTGTGTGTGTGTATTTGTGTGCACATGCGCGTGCATAGATGTAGATATATTGCCTTATAATAGACCTGGATATAGGGGTATTACAAAATTGTTTATTCCAACCAGGTTTATAAACCACTCTACTTTTGTTATCAGCAATTTAAAAGCACACTACCTGTGTCATAACTAGTCTATACGTACTCTGTATGCCTCATCCTTCTCTAAAAACACACTAACTCAACCATACAAAAATACCACATTCCATGTAACTCTCCCCAGCCAAAATCTACAAATAAGGAATAAACAAACAAACAAACAAACAAATAAATAAATAAAATGTAGAGTGTGTCTCATTTACTTTATTTATTAATGAATTTATTTATTTATGTATTTAGCTTTGTTAACTGGGTTAGAGTACTTATCCAAAGGGACCTGTTACAGGGTCAGTCTGGGGTAAAGAATTAGCTTATAGGTTCATAGGTTTATTGGTATATACCAGGCTAATGGCCAGCAGGGCCTTTATAAGCCTAATCGTGTAACCCAAATGTGTCCCACAAGTGAAATGTTTTAGACATTTATATAGCAGTGATTGCTGGTTACAACATGATTTACTGACTGCCTCTGTCCATCAGAGATGTGGGTGCCAGACCGGGGGTGAATTTTCGATTTCCCATCCTGTGGTTCAAGTTATGCTTAAATAGGGTTAATGAGGGTCTTTGTTTCACATGCATGTGGTGCCTGTTACAGAGAAAGGTAATTCTCTGAGATACATACCTGCCTCTCCAACTTGTCCTATTTATGATGCAAGCAAAGTTTAGGTCTTTATATCTAGTAGTTCTGATGCTATTCATCAGAGCAGGGTCTCAGGATGCCTTGCATGCCAGCCATAGCTCACCTCTCAGGAGTGTGTAGGAGCCTGAGTATAAAGCTAGGGCTCTGAGGCGATCTGCATAGGACATTGTGTTTATGCTCTCTATTCTTTTTGTTAGGAACCTTAGTGGACATTCCAGTTGCTGCATATGTCTTGCCAGGTACATACCAAAGGGGGGCATTATGCTTCATGATGAGTCTGATGAGGGATGAGTATAGTGGTACAATGACTTCCCTAGAACTAGATGCCATGTACTTACAAGCTGAACAACATAGAAGGATTTTCTCACTACTTTTGATACATGTTGGTCAAAGGCCAGGTTACTATCTACATGTTTCTCAGATCCTTGACTAGACGGTCAACTCTTAGGGGTGTTTTATTGATGACTTAGTTTCCTGTGGTTTATTCCTTTCCACTGAGTTTTAAGCCATGGCTTTGGCACCAGTCATCTGTCTGCATTAGACTGTCTTGTCAGATGTTAGTGTCTTGGGGGGATTTTATGAGTGCTCCCAGTTTGCAATCATCTGCAAACATGGTCAGCCGGAGACCTTTGACATTAGCCATTACTTCTGAGAAGTAGATGTCAAAGAGAAGTAGACTCAGCACAGAGCCTTGAGGCAGTCCACTAGTGGCTGGCTCCTTAGAGGAGGTGGTCTCTCCAGTCCTATATTCCTAGGTCCTATCTGTGAGCCAGTTGGTTATCCAGCATGTTATATAGGGGTTTATGCCTAATTCCATAAATTTGTTAACAATGCCACAGAGGTATTGTATAAAATGCCTTAGCCAGGTCAAGGTAGACAGTATGCACCATTTTACCCTCATCCATTGCCTTGGTGACCATTTGAGAGAAGTCCACCAGGTTCAGTAGGCATGAATTTCCTTTGACAAAACCAATAGAAGACCAGTGTCTGAAGGTCTTCTATGTCTTTGTTCATCATTTCTCTGATAATTCTTTCCATGGCTTTGCATATAAGATTAGTCAGACTAATGGGTTGCAGCTCTGCATTCTCATGGCATGAAGTCTGTTTTAAAACTATGGTTAAATAGTAACTCAAGTGGCCATGATAGGTCATGATTTAGGCTGTTCTGGAGGCATCAAATGATATTACTGGGGCCCATTGAGGCTGTGTTCTTGGCCCTAGCGAGCCCAGCCAGGAAATAATCTCTATTTATATTTGAAGGGGTTATGCTTGAAGGTACTTCTTGAGTGGTGGCTGGGTGTAAGTGAGGAGTAAAGTTGGAAATTAATTTGTCAGCCTAAAGATTTGCTATATTACCCTGCTCAGTGAATGTGGCAGCATTACCCACCAGTTCAGCACACTGCTGTGTGCTACCTTTGAGGTTTCTGACATAGCTGTAGAAGGCCTTAAGGTTGTCTTTTGCCTGGGAGGTTAAATTGGTTTTATTGGATTTTATTAGTCCTCTTAGATGTCTGTTTATTTTGATAAGATAGTTCTTATCTTTATGGGAGTTACGCTTCCTGATTTTAGCCATGATTTCTTTTTCTTTTGTTGTATAACCTGTTTAATCTGGGATGCCACCAGGGAGGTTTGCTTTTGGAGTTAGTTGTGGGCTTGCTTCTGTTAGGTACAATAGCCTCTATTCAGCCATTGACATGGTTGCACAGAGTTTCTGTGAAGAATTCTGCATAGGTTGCTGTGTTTTCTGGATTTGGAGGGACATTGAATTTTGACAAACTATTGCTTAATAAAAGGTTGTTTGACTTTGAATAGTTCCTAAATGTTACTGGGGTTGCCAAGCTGATTTTGATTTCGAAGGAGACAGCTTTATGGTCAGACCATACTAGGGAGGATGTGACATTGGGGGTGATGCAGCATTCTTCCATATTTGTGTGTACGAGGTCCAGTATGTTTTATATATATATATATATATATATATATATATATATATATATATATATATATATATATATATATATATATATTATACAGGTGTGGGCATGGTTTCATTTAGGTGCTTTGTGAGAATCTGCCTTACTGCATTTTATGTATTTACTTGTTTGCTTTTTAATATCTCTACACAGTGATTTTGTCCTGAGTATTTATTGTTTATATGCAGTCACCAGTCTAGATGACATCAGAAAAAAATATTCTTTCTTAAGATCAAGCCTGAAAGCCACTTAAGAACTATAGAAGAATAACTTGTCTTCTGGCAATATATAAATGATATACTGGAATTGATGCAGACAGAGTTTATAGTTACAAAGAAAAAAATTCAGTCATGGCAATAGATCATAAAGGTAATAAAAGAAAACTGTATTGAACAAAGGATCATCCATTATTAAATAAAGGCATAACATAGACCTGTAAAAAGGGGCAGAACCTAAGTATCGTATGTATAGATTAAAAAAAAAACATTAGAGAAGTGTTCCATATTTGTGGATTATGGAAAGTTTACAGATATATAAAATACATCTAACACTGATAAATTACATAGCAGCTACTATGAAACAGTTGCTACTTTACAATGGAGCCATGGTAAAAGGCAAATTACTATTCAGGGATAAAAATCCCAAGGTGATTCTTTACCACCACTGCTATTTTGCCTTACTCTTAACCCATTAAGCTGTTTACATACTACAGTAGTCTATAGTTACAAATTGAGTTCCAGAAAACAACCTTGCCTACTGACATCTCATCTACTTTTTGTGGATGATTTAAAACCATGTAGCTCATCAGATAAGCAACTAAAAGCACAAATACAAATGATCAAAACATTTTCAGACAATATAAGGACGATATTTGGTCTTGATAAATTTGCAAACAGTATTTATAGCAGGAAAAGTGAAGAATCAAGAAAATGCCATCCTGGGAGAGGAATGTGATATAAAAGAATGTGAACATAGAAAGGGCATAGATATCTGGGAATAGATGAATATTCAAAAATAAAGCTTGAATTAATGAGAACAAAGGTTAGTAAGGCATATTTTAGAAGACTAAGGATGGTATTTGTACTCTAGAATTTCGTAGCTGCCTAGTGGTTATCCACGAAGAGCACCGCAACATGTATGTGCAGGTAAACCTAACACATGTTATTTATGCTAAGAAAAATAAAGGTGTTTTGAAAAACATGCCTACTTACAGCAAAAACATAAAGTACCTAAAGATAAGTGTTATGTATCCATGAAGGGCAATGGGAAAGCAGTAAGCAATGTATGACTTCTTATGTATTTGAATATTGCAGACGCATGAAGCTATGCTCAGTCATGCTTGAAAGACTTAAGGCAGCCAGCGAACTGTGCAGCTTTTATTGTTATTATTATTTTTTAAAAAAATAATGGTTAATATGTTTTATATAGGAGTTTAACATCAGGATCTAGGCATACAACATCAGGCAGCTATATTTCCATAAGAACAAGATATCTGATTAAAGCTGTTCTTCTTTTGGCTTTTCCCGATTAGGGGTTGCCACAGCAGAATTCCAGTCCGCTAATGATTGGCAGTAGATTTTTATGGGTGCCAGCTCAACATCCAACCTTCAGCAAAGGCACACCCATTCTACGCATGTCTTTCGAATGCCACTCGACCATGGGAAGGACATGCAGACTCCACACAGAAGGCGCTCCAGCTGAGAATCGAACAGGAGAACCTCTTGCTGTGAGGCAACAATGCTACCGCTGCAACATATCTGATTAAGGTGAGAGACAAAAAATATAAGAAATGGAAGAGAGGTCAAACTACAACTTTGAAAACTGAAATAAACAAGCTGGACAAACAGATTAAGCATAGTGTGAGACGATCAAGAAAAATTTGAAGAAAATTTATATAAAGATATTGAGCATAACAGGAAACCTTTTTATAGCTATATAAGATGTGGAAGGAGTAAAGACACAAATTGATAAACTGTGTGCAGATTCTAAAATTTATTCTCAGACACAACAGATTATGGATATATTTACAAAATGTTATGCAAAACAGTTTGGCTCCACAAAAGTGGTTAAAATTGTCCTAGTGACATCCAGGTAACCCCAGATACTGGAATCAAATTAGATTATATTGAAGAAGAACGCAAACTGGATCCAAACAAAGCACAGGAAGGAGACAGAATTAGTAACAATGACCGAGAACACTTCAGCAAGAACTTACAGTACCATTATATTTATTATCCACTAGGTCATATAAATATGGGGAGATTCCTCAAGATTGGAGACATGCGCTTATTAAACTTGTTTTTAAGGGAAAGGGGAGTAGGACAAACCCAGAGTCATATAGACCCTTAAGTCTACTTTCATGTTGTGGAAAAACAATGGAGAAGGTAATATTGGATAAGTTATTGTTAGAACTGGATAGGTTGGGACTTGAAACCATGAATCAGCATGCATACGTTGAAAACAGATCTATTGCCACCTGTAGCATGATGTTCTTTAACAATATAATAACAGCTGAATGAAAAAGTGTGCTGTGATGTAATTTATATAGATTTAACTTCAGCATTTGACAGGGTCATACACATAATAGTGGTCAATAAATTAGTACAACTAGGTATTGATGTACTCTTGATAAGATGAATAGTTGCATGACTTACAAACAGAACATGGCAAGTATTATACAGCAACTGGACAGGCAAAATCATTGGTTACAGTCTGGGTGTCCACATGGCTCTGTCCTAGGCCCTTATCTGTTTAGATTGTATCTTTCAGACCTAACTTTTTTGTCTGAGTTGTTCTACAGTCTATATGCAGATGACCTGAAGTTGGGTAAACTGATTACATGTGTTATAGATAAGGTGTGTCTGTAAAATAACGACTAAATTAACCATATGGGCACAGGAGAATAACATGCTGATAAATACATCAAAAACTAAGAATATGAGATTTGGTAGGCATAAACTGAAAAGTGAATATTTAATACAGCACACAATGATTGAAACTGTTGAGTCATTTAAGGACCTGGGTATATGGGTAGATTCAGCTATGAGTTTTTCTAATCATATCAACCAATTGATTAATGATAGTTATAGAATTATAAGCTGTATAAAAAGATTTATAAAGTCTAGGAAGTCAAAAATAATGAAGTCATTGTTTGTTAGTTATATTAGACCCAAACTTGAGTATGGAATAACAATATGGAAACTGTATAAGAAAACAAGCATGAGTAAACTGGAAAGAGTACAACGGAAATATACCAACGGTATCTATGGATGTGAAATTTAAGGTATTATGAAAGACTAAAATATCTGAACTTGTACAGTGTTCCTTGTAGATATCTAAGAGGAGATCTTATTCAGGTATATAGGGCATTTAGTGTCAACTACCTCTGGGAATGTTTGGGGTTAACAAAAAGTACTAGAGAGTCATCGGATAACCTATGTAGAAGGTTCTATAAGAATGAGAAGTGTACTAATGGGTTCTCTGACATAGTGGCTGATGCATGGAACAGACTACCAAATTACATTAAAGCAAGTACTAGTTTAGATATTTTTAAGAACAAATCCAGCTAACTTCAACACAAACACAGAAACCAAATTCAAAAATAACTCCACAGATGAAGAAACTCAGTCCAGGAATCACGAATGTATTACGACCAGAAATAAGTTAAAATTGTTAAATAACTTTAATAAATAAATAAGAAACAAAAATTAATCAAGCGCTTTCGCCTGGTTCCTACCAGGCTTTATCAAGATGTTAAACAGTCGAAAACAAGGCCATTTTATATCATCGTACATTAGTCATGTGACCACTTAATTAACCACACATACCATTAATTATAATAATTAAATATTTAAAATGCTTGTAGTCTCTACAAAACTAATATTGTTACAAAACTAATTAATTTGAAATCTATCTAGGTACATTAATTAATTCATGTGTATCAAAAATAAATCATCATATAAAAATAAATAAATACATTGCATAGACGACTGATCATAAGTGTAATCTGCTAAAAAAACATAAATTAAGATACAAGTGTTAAAAAATACATGTGTTTTGTGTTTTCTTAATGTGAACGCTTATAGTGAAAACACATTTTAGGTTAAAAATGAATACAATAATATAGAAATAGAAATTCTTCACAGGCTAAATGTAGATTAACCACCAAGTGTCTAAAAATAAGTATTTTACTTATTCATAACTTCTCTCTGTTTAGTTTTAGTACACTTGCTATACTAGTACTATCATTTAGACCTGGAGATCTTGTTGCATTTAATTTTAATTGCCATAAAAGCTCTTTATGTTCCAGACGTGTCTCCCAGTCCCCTCCTCTAGGGTCCTGGGTGACTTGATCTAAAACAAGGAATTTCAAATGCATGTTACTACATTGCATTGAATGTTTGAAAAAGGCATTAGTGTCTTTCTTCTTGCTAATTTCGTATAAATGCTCATAGATCCTTTTTCTTAGTGGCCTCTCGGTCTTGCCAACATAAAAACTGTAACATTCCATGCAAACACCGAGATAAACCACCCCTGTTGATGCACAGTTATAATAACTTTGTGTATTAACCTTGAAGTTCCTGGAGGAAATATATAAACTACTACTGTTGTATATGTAAGGCACTGACTGCATGCACCACATTTAAAGGTGCCTACCTTGTTGGAAAAATATGAATGCTTTTTGTCATTATTCCTGTTTTCAAATAAACCCTTTAAATTAATGTCTCTCTTTCTTGTAAATCCGGGCTTAGCAGGTATAATTTTGTTAATGTCCTCCTGTAGTGTCAACACTGGCCAATATGTCAGAATAGTCATTTCAACTTGTTGCGAGTCCCTAGTGTATGTATACACAAAGTTGTTGTGTAATGATTGTTGTTCAGTATCATGTGAGTGTTCTAGTGCCTTACCTTTACCAAGTAATGGTGGATATTTTGATTCCCTATTACTCAAAACCTCATTTGCAAAATTATTCACCAAGTGGGCTGGATAACCTCTCTCCAAAAAGAGTTTTTTTTAAGAAATCAACTTCTTTAAGAACTTCTAACTTTTAACAACTTCTTTATTTTTAAGAACAGCCTGGATACTTAATATGGGAACAAGTGTTTTGGTATATTGGCAAGCTAGAAGGGCATTAATGCCTGTGCTTGAAATATTTGAATGTATGTGTGTATGTATCCTTATATGGACACCTTTTTTGGTTGCTTTATAGAATGGAAAGGGGAGATAGGAAAAACTGAAAAAAAGAGTGACACAACAAAGAAGGAGACACAGCAGGAACACATTAATAGGGACACACAGCAGGAACACATCAAGAGGTGTGTGCTGGAGGAGTTGGTAGAGGAGGGGTTATATGCTTTTGGTATGGGATAGACCTCTATTTTTTCAAACTTTTTTTATAAGATGGTAGTGTGGGTGGGAAGTAGGTAAGAGGGCGTAGGAAAGAAGATAAAGGAAGGAAGGGTTGATGATGAATGGTGTCCAACAAGGCCTCAAACATTTCCACTGCCAGATGATGTTGCAGTAGAAGACCCCAATGTTCAGTTGGCAGGGACCTGTGGTAGCGAGGGTGGTCTTCACCAACTGGGGAAGCAAGTCTTCTACCCGCTGAAGAGATGCCTTGATTTACTGAGGCCGTCTGTCCACAGCTTGTTGCACCACACACTCAACCAAGTTCTAAAGCCCCATTAAGTGAGGCTTGCCAGGCTGCCACATTCCGGGGTGCCTATAGGATTGGTGCCACTGCCCCAATCCTGTGAAGACATCCCTGGACAAGCAGAAGGTGAATGTTTCCTAACTCAGGATGTACACAGATGTGCTTCCACTGAGGATTTTGTATCTGTAAAAAATGAACAAAAATGGGAGAGAAATAAAATAAAGAAGGACAAAGGAATGCATAATTAAAATAAGAAAAAGTGACAAAAAGGAGGGAGATAAAGAGCAAATACAAAAAATTCACACCTAATGTTACATAACATTCAATTTCTTACTTTGAAGCAATTTTATTTTTTAAATCTTTATTGAATTACAACAGAATGTACAGGAAATGATTATGCATACACGGGAACAATGGCATGAGAAGTGCTTATATAGGGTCATAGGTTCATAGATAGGTACTAGGCTATTGGCCCAAGGGCCTAAGTAAGCTTACATCATCCAAGAAAGTTAATTTCCTGTGCCCCTGTTGAGCAGAGCCACAGAAGTGATCCCTGGGGTGTATTTCCTATTTCCCATCCACTCATCAAGATTTTTCTTGAAGAGTGCTAATGAGGAACTTTGCTTGACATAGATGGGTAGCTTGTTCTAGCATATGGGAAGTCTCTGGGAAAGGAATCTATCCCTTCAGCATGTCCTGTTTATTGTGGTGACAAGGTTTAGGTCTCTAGAGCGTGTAGCTCAGAGGGATTGGGATCTGTAAAAAATGAACAAAAGTGGGAGAGAAATAAAATAAAGTAGGACAAAGGAATGCATAATAAAAATAAGAAAAAGTGACAAAAAGGAGGGAGATAAAGAGCAAATACAAAAAATTCACACCTAATGTTACATAACATTCAATTTCTTACTTCGAAGCAATTTTATTTTTTAAATCTTTATTGAGTTAAAATAGAATGTACAGGAACTGCTTATGATACATGGAAACAACGATATTGGAAATGCATATGCATACTTGGGAAGAATAAATGTATTGCTATCAAGTTTTGGTGGTTTACATTT
This sequence comes from Protopterus annectens, assembly GCF_019279795.1. Taxonomy (NCBI): domain Eukaryota; kingdom Metazoa; phylum Chordata; order Ceratodontiformes; family Protopteridae; genus Protopterus; species Protopterus annectens. Next base: position 263,567,159 of record NC_056728.1, read on the forward strand.
TGCAGTCTACTATGCTAACATAAATTATAATTACATCTTATAGTTGTGTTTAATATGCATTTGTTTACTATATTGTACTGCAACTACTCTTTATATGTACTTGTACTTGTCCTTATATTTCTAATAAAATCAATTAACGACACCATGCTGTATTTATACATTGACATGCATTATAGATTGGTTTACATTAGTGTACTGAAAGCGATTTAAGCCTTCAGTTGCCAATTTTATAAATACTTGCAGTTATATACAGTAACAAAATCAGTTAAAGACAAAATACTGCATTCATATATTGGCATATCTTTCAGATATTTTTACAGTAATATACTGAAAGCAGTGTAGTCCTTCAGTTGTCACCCTTTATAACTACTTGCACTTCTATACAGTAATTAAATCACTTAAAGATTAGTAAATGACTTTGACTAATCTTGTAATTCTCCTCCTCTGCTGGGTCTTGTATGTAATTTTGTTGTTTGCTAGACAGAGAAGCCATAAGACAATTGCTGCTTACCTGTATTTCACCTTTTTTCCTTAACATTACTGATATAACTGCTACTACAGTGCAAGGCATTGCCTTCACTGCTGTTTTTCCTTAGTATGTGTTTGTTTAAATACATATTAATATCTGAATTCTCATACTGCTCCAATATTTCTTTAATAGAAGTTATAAATGGTAGGACTCCCTCTTCCTTTGAATTGTTTCACTTTTATATGTGTGCAGAACCTGTCTGTTTGAGGAAAGTGTGTTGTCTGGAGCCTTTCCATACACTTTCAGTCTAGGTTCTACTTTAAAATGTTATGGTTTGCATACCCAAACTGTACTTTCATGTAACAGTCTGTGATTATTGTACAGACAGACACTGTACATACACAGAAATAAAAGGTAGCAATTCAAGCCCCTGGATTTACTAATCTTCCGTGCAAGACTAGCTTAGTCTTGCATGGAAGCGACCGTTTAGGAGCAGGACAGCAGCGCACCATGCATATTAATGAGGCGTGCTGCCCAAGCTCCTAGGCTTACACGGAGCATGTATGAATGCAGAGGGCATGTCTGAGAGCAGAGCTCTCAGAATAAACATGCCCCACAATGTAGAACAGTAGAAAGGGGTATGCAATGAGTGAGACCGCTCACAGGTGACCGCATATCCCCACCAACAGTCCCCCTCGTCTATAACAGTAACAGAATGTAGAAATAAAATGAAGAAACCCTTTTTTTTTTTAAAATCCGATTACAGCTAACCATAGGTGCGTGGGTGTGCCCATTGCTTAGCTGTAGTTAAAGCAGCTTAAAAGGCTGAAGAGGATAACAAGGAAGATATATGTAAATGAAGCAGCATAGCAATAGTGTAGTGGGCAGAGCATTCGCCTTGCGAGCAAGCATTCCCGGTTTGAGTCCCACTACAGCACATTCCATTTTACATGGCAAAGCATGTTATGACCAATATTTTTGTTGCAAAACCCACTAAATAACATATAGTTATGAACTGGCGTACTGCAGTAAATGCACATATGAAGTGTCAGTGTCATAATGAATAAGGCACTAGTAAGCAGGGTTAAGCACAAATAAGCAGTAGTAAGCATATTTAAGCACTAGTAAGTGGGTTTGCGTGGGGGTAAGCAATGCCTACACTGGCCAAGCAATTCTAAAACTAACTCTCTGTAAGCAGATGTAACAGCAGGTTAGCAGTTCTTACCGTCGCAGAAACCTGCTTACAACTGCTCAAAAGTGCCTTATTCACTCTGTAACCAATGGCTCTTGTTCTGCCCATCAAAAAAATAAACATCGATGCAGGTCTCAAACCCAGGACACTATACACCATAGTCCCAGCAGTTATCCACCAAGCCACCAAGCCATCACTGAAGTACAGAAAGAGGTAGTAGTAAACATGTCCTCACCATAGTATAACCAAACTGAACCTGTGAAAGGCATCAGTATACAGTCATATGTGCCATGACCCACCACATAACATACATATATGAACTGGAGTACAGCAGTAAACCCAGAAGTGAAGTGTAATTGTAACAGAGTGTCGAAGTCCCCAATAAAACACAAGGACCCCACAGAGTGTGTGTACACATCAATTAGGGATACCAGGCATACATATAAGGTGTAATGTATAATAACACAATGCCAAAAAGGCATTATATTGAAGGTCTAATGTAAGCAAAGCTAAGCATTGCACAGGCCAGGTTAGGAGGTGTGAGCAATGTGTAGACCAGCTAACTCTCTGTGCCTAGTGGTATACCCCTTTAAACAATGCCAACCTTAGGTAAGCAGGTTTGCCCATAGCTTAGCCTTTTCAAAACCTGCCAATCATGGAAAAGTGCGGGAAATTGGCCCTACTTAAACCCAAGAGGTGAGAATGCATCTCATAACTGGTTGTAGCTTCCTCTTGCAGGCACTATGGCAGGAAGTGGGGAAGGAGCGCACTTCTGGGCACAGTGCTGGTGCATCCAGGAGTCTAAGGTCATGGCAGGACTCCTAGTTAAAGACCATGCACAGGGACTGTTTCAGGGCCAGTACCAGGACTCCCAATATAAGGCAGAAGCGTGGGACCATCTCACCCATGACCTCACCAGTGCCACTGGCATACCACAAACTGATGAGCAGGTCAGGCCCACTAAGCCGACCTGAAGCAGCGGAAGGGGATCTCCTGGAGGAGTGGATCCAAGAGACTAGTGCATCATGGGATGCCCAGCCATGTGTAAGTATCACCCCAGCATGTGTGTAATAAGTGCCACCTCAGGTATATCATGGATTGGTATGGCTAAATATTCCTCTTATATCCCCCACAGCTGCAACAGGGCAGGCCTCGAACCAGGAGGCCCACATCAGCCACCTGGCACGGTTGCGACGTGACGCAGGTCAGTAATACTCATGCTTTTACTGTCATAGGAAATAAAAATAAAAGTAGTAGTAAATTAATTGCTAGTATAAAACCTGTATTGTTCAAGGCAAGTACTGCATACAGTAGAGAATATGGCAGGAAGAGTCTCATATTGTTTGCATGGCAATAAAAGTATAATATCCTGACAAAACAGGTTTAACTGCTGGACTGCATGTGTATATTCTGGTATGATATGGTAATGTAGATTTGCAATCATGTAATAGTACTGTTGTATTAAGCACTGTTACCCACACCATGCACCATATATTGAATGTGTAGGAATGCCTGTATATGACAGGTGTAATCCCCAGAGGCTATTTAGTACAACTGAGAGACACATAGACAATAAACAGGGAAAATGCAGACAACAAAAAATGAATAGCACATGCAACTGAGATGTGAACTGTTGTTTTTTAAGCACACATGGCTACGGGTCGAATCCTGCCAGTGGTAGTAGTCTGCATACAGAACCATACCCCCACTCCACTCCACTCCACAAGGGGGGGATCCAACTTGGATCCCAGGAACTGCCACCTCATCAGTCTGACGAGCCTGATCTGCAAGGCCATGGAACCTATTATCATGGAACTTATAAACAAAGACATTGGCAACCTTCAAACACTGGAACCCACCCAGTTTGGGTTTGTGAAGGGCCGATCTTGTCTCCTGAACCTGATTGACTTCTTCAAATCAGTCTCCAGAGCCATGGACGAGGGTAAGGTAGTCCACACAGCCTATCTGGACCTTGCCAAGGCCTTTGATACCATCTCCCACTCTGGAACCACAGACAGACTTACTAAGCTGGGCATTAATCCCTACATCACTCAATGGGTTGCCAACTGGCTTAGTGAAAGAACCCATACTGTAAAAGTAGCCGACTCCAAATCCAGCTCCAGACATGTAACAAGTGGAGTACCTCAGGGTTCAGTCCTGGGACTGCTCTTGTTTGGCATCTACTTCTCTGAAGTACAGGCTAACACTAAGGGACTCTGGCTAACAAACTTCGCAGATGACTGCAAACTGGGAGCCATTATTGAATCCGCAAATGATGTGGATACTCTACAAAAAGGCCTTACAGAAACAGATGCTTGGTGCCAGAGCCATGGGCTCAAGCTCAATGCCAAGAAATGTATAGTTATCCCCTTTGGGAAAAAACATGTACCCGTGAATTACCACATAGGTGGCAGTACACTAAACACCGAAAGTGTGATAAGAGACTTAGGGACACAGGTGGACAGTGGTCTCACCTTCGATAACCACATCGCCACAACAGTCAGGAAATCCTTCTATGTGGCACACCTCATTACTAAGGGCTTTTCATCCAGAAAAAAGGAGGTCATTGTCCTACTGTACTCATCCCTCATTAGACCCATTATAGAATACAAAGCCCCATTTGGTATGTACCTCTCAAGACATCTGCAACAACTGGAAAGGCCTTAGAAATACCTCACTAAAAGAATCACAGGCCTAAAGCAGATGCCCTATGCTGCTCGCCTTAAAAAACTCCAGCTATACTCTGTCGCATATCGTCTACTCAGAGGCAATCTCTGCTTAACATGCAAGGCCATGTCAAACCTAGAGATGTTGGACATGCTACACTTAAAGAAATCCCTATCCCTCAGAGCCACACGCTCCAGGGATCTAAACCTTATCATCACAATAAACAAAACATGCTGGAGGGATAGGTTCCTGACCTGGAGACTCCCCAGACTCTGGAATAGACTGCCCATACATGTCAAGCAGGGCGCCTCTTTGGCCCTCTTCAAAAATGAACCTTGATGATTGGATGGGAGAAAGAAAATTCACCTTGAGGATCACGTCAGTTGCCCTGCTAGACAGGGGTCCAGGGAAGTAAATAGTGTTGGAAAAAATAGCCAGGGAATTGTTATGGCTAGGCTTGTATAGGCCCTAGGGCCGATAGCCTAATACCAACCTATGAACCTATGAACCACAACTTTACAGATATGTCCAGAATGTCTATTAAAGTGGTCCATATCTATTGCCTGTCAACCCATCCCCCTGGGAAATCAGTGGGATGATCCTAGACATATAGGCAGCAAACAGGAAATACAACTGATTGACACACAGCTATGACAACAAACCTGGCACACTAGTAACTCCCCAATACCTTATGTGACTAAGAAGCCACATATGTCCCGTTTACACCCCCATGTTGTCAAGCTGTGGCCCGAGTGTGTACAGTAACAAAGTGAGATGTATGTGCATAATAGTAATGTGGAACCTGGTACTGTATGTGGGGAACATTCAGGTTGTGCTAATAAACATTCCTCCCACAGGTCTGTCAGATACCAACACTGTGCCCAGAAATACAAGAATGATATGGAGTTGCTCTGAATAATGAGGTATTACACATCACTGTCACCCACACAGTCCTACAATATATAACTGTCTAGGAAATCTGTATAAGAGTGTTGTTATACAAGGTCAGAATGCATAAGCACAGGGGATTAATAGGACAGAAATCAGATTGCAGAAATACAGCAATATCAATATAGCAGACACAACTGTGATGGACAGTGTTTATGTTGTAGCAGACACAGCCATGATCTGAATCCTGGGAGTGGAATTAGACTGCATACAGATTCATACCCCTCAACTGTACACATGAGGCCAGCATGTCCAGTATATGTGCCCATATCTGCTGCCAGTCCCCCTGTCCCCCTGGTAAGTCTGTGGGATGATCCCACATGTGTAGCCATTAAACAGGGAATACAATTGATTGTCAACCATCATGAGAACACACCTATCACTGTAGCAACCCCAGAAACTGTTAGGAGAGTAATATTGCAAGTATGTTTTATCTACAATCCCATGTTGTCAAGCTGTGATTAGACTGTGTACAGTAACAGAGTGAGATGTATGTGCAGAATACTAATGTGTAAACTGGAACTTTGTGTGGTAACAGTCAGGTAGTGCTAACAAACATTGCTCCCACAGGTACATTGGATACAGACACTGTGCTGAGAAATACAGACCAATATAACCTGTACTGGGACTGTCCATCCTGGTATTGTAGGAGATTGTGAGTGTTGCAGGTTCCCCGAATAATAAAGTATCACTGGTCACTGCCACCCACACTGTGCAACATAATATAACTGTGTAGGAAAGCATGTATATGTGTGTGTCAGGTCACTAAAGGTGGAAGAGGGCAATATTCTAGATATGTCCAGGCATACCAGCATGTCGTCAACACATGGCCAGAGTCTGTGCAGAAAGAGTCAGATAACATAGTGCAAAACATCAACCCGGAGTCCGGCCATATGTGTACAAACAGTTAGTCAGTGTTAACAAACATTCCCTCCACAGGTATACCAGGTAAGAGGTGTATAATGCAGGTAGAACCAGTTCATGTGTAATGATGATGACAGCCATATCACTGCCCAAAATAAGGCTATAGGGTACTGTAGTAAGACTTGTAAGGTACAGATAACAGCACTGACTAGGAAAGTAATGTGGACTACAAGAATATACTACTTGTTAATTGACATCTTTCCCTCCCCCACCTTATCTCCAACAATGATCAACATACCCATCCCAACTGGTATGTAATGACTTTGATAATGTCCAATTGTTTGATAAATAATTTAATGGTTCCCATGCATGTGCCATTTTGAATTATTCCAACATTGTTGGCATAATGCCATCAATGTACCTGCATGTCGTTCTCATTACCACTGTGCTCCCATTTATGCATGTGTTTTGTTTGCTGTGCAACTGTTTTGTATCTGGTGTCTGGGTTAATGGGAATATCTATGCATACTGTTATACGTAATCCTGGAATATGTTGACTATTACTAACCCATATATGATGAAATCTAAACACTATAGTATGCTTGGGAAGGCCGGTCCCAGCAGACCCACCTGTCCCACCTCAGCTGGCCGTGGCACCAGGCACCAGCATATGTGGGGCCCAAGCCTGGACCTCCCTGTCCATTGATCCTGCACCACCTTTGGGTGGAATGCCTAAGGGGTGGGGCTTACCCCCCCCAAGATGGGCATGGACAGGCACCTGTCACCTGTTGCCAGGTCAGGGTCGTGGTGCGTAAAGCAATCAATGAGCAGTTTGGTGATCTTCTACGCCACCTCGAGGGCTGCATGTCATGATTAGAGAGTCAGCCTGGCTCTGCAGCTCAGCCCCCAGCACAGCCACCTTCAGGGCTGTGAAGGTGCAGTGGTGACTGCACCTTCGGGGCAGTGAAGGTGCAGTGGTGACTGCCCATGGGTGGGGACCTCAGTCCCACTGTTACCACTAGGGGGCTTGTGGGCTTCTGATATCCCAACACCCCTCCTCATCAAGGTATTTACCCTCCACATGTGTCATATACCACCCCTGTATGCATCTTGTGTGTCTTGTCTGTTAACCTACCCAACCTACCTCCCCAAATATAACTACTACCCCTCCCCAACATCCCACTCTCACCTGAAAAAAAGAAAAAAAGGGCAATCTGTTCCCACAAAAAAAATCTTGCCCCATACATAGCTGTCCATTTCGCACACCTGTCCACTGGACACATGTAATCCGGTCTAAATGGCATCACAACTTATTATTGTTGTCCTCACCCCTCTCCTTGGGGTTTGAGTGTCCAAATCTACCTCCAAATTTTGTGCATATGCACAGCTGTTGCTGTAGAAGAAATGGACAGCTATGGACCTTCCCTACACCCTTCCTGCACATCCCTAGCTATTTTCCCTGCTGTCTTTCCCTCTTTGTGCCCCTTTTTCACCACTTTCCTATCAACCCTTTTTTCTTTTCTTTTAAAGAAATTAGCACGGGGGTAAGCAGGAGTAAGCACTTTTAAGCAGCAGTAAATGGGTTTAAGCCTGTTTGCGTGGGGGTAAGCAATGCCTACACAGGTTAAGCAATTTAGAAGCTAACTGAGTGTAAAAATCTGTAACTGGAAGTAAGCAGTGCTTACCTCTGTGCAAACACACTTACAACTGCTTTAAAGTACCTTAATCACTCCATATCCAATGGCCCATGTTCTGCCCAGCAACAAACTAACCAGCCTCTGCAAGGCTCGAAACCTGGACCCTGCACACGATAGACAAAGTGATTTGCCACTAAGCCATGCCAGATATACAGCGATCGGATGCTTTCAGAAACATATCATCCAGCTCAGTCATACAACAGTACAGAGAATGTATACCAACATTTAGATGTATGTGTGTGTGTGTGTAAATATATTAATATCTAAACAGATACAACATATCTATATATGTATATGTATATGTATATATATATATATATATATATATATATATATATATATATATATAGATATATATGGCCATACATCCGTAGGTAGCAATGGTAGCATACCTAAAACATATATGTCCACATGCACCATTAATGGGGTTGAGAGGCCCCAAACAATATACGTCTTATACGAATAGACATACCCCCCCACAGCTAAACACATCCACCCTGCAATACACTACCAAGTGTTGCAAATCCCATAACCAGGACCTGACATGACATGGCCACAAGATGTTAACAGTACTACATCCCACCTGTATGATGTCAGGCTGGTATTAGTAACATATCATGCTGTACGGTCTGGCTCCCATAGGAAATGTAAAATGTGGAAGCTATCAACATCCCTAGGATACATATAGACAGACACATACATGCAGATACAGATATACATATATATATATATATATATATATATATATATACACACACACACACACACACACACACATACATATATATATGTATATATATATATATATATATATATATATATATATATATATAGATCTACATGTGACTATACATACAGAGATACAGAGATATGTATAGTAAGACACTCATAAAGTAGGTGCACACAATATGGGACAGTGACTATGCCTACAGTTAACACCCTAACAACTTGACACTGGATGAGCCACCCATAGAAATGACATTCGTTGCCTGCAACATATACAACAGAGAGGTCATAGAATGAAACACCACACACAGGTTTGCAGAACTGGAATACCTTTATTTGTGTACTATTACAGATGTATATGCCATGTCATATAGCTGTTCAGACACTGACATCCATATAAACAAAGTAATGCAACTGTGAAACAGTTATACTAATACAGTAGTCTGGAAAGGTCCACAACTGTTGCTGTCCAGGGCAAGCCCTTCAAATCGTACAATAGTAAAGACAGACTGGGCGACAGGATACCACACAATCAGCAGTAAGTGATGCAGGTGTATAGTCCAGCAGCCTCTATCTACACTCTGTACACAATCACTAGGTGGTACAGACTTCAGTTGGCCAAATGGAATGTAACTGTTACATAACAAGGCATAACTGACACCATCACAGGCACACTGGCAAACGGAACAGTCTGTATGGCAAGAGGCAGTAGGCCTGCAGTAATCCACTTTATGTAAGTAATATCAAGATAGGTGAAATGTATGGTACTGTACATCCAGATACCTTAAGGCAGCTCACCCCTGATACCCCCACATTTTGTAACAGCCTATTTTATGTATGGTGCATCCCCCCAGACTCAATAATACAGGGCCATATACCACTGTTACATACACTGGCCTCTGGAGTACATATGGGCACACATGTATTGTGTAGGTGAAGCCCACACATATATGGCTCCAGCCTCACCGTATGTGTGGGGGATACAACAGCAATGGACTGCTAGCAGGAATGGCAGCATGGTATACGTATATGTGCATATGTATCACTATCTGTATATGTGTAGACATATAATGCTCTGTATATGTATATATCTGGGTGCGTATATGCACATCTCTGTACATATCTATGTACATATACACACCCATCTATATATGCCAATATGTACATGTGTAATTATCTATATAGATATCTAGATAATCATATGTACATATATATTCACCATATGTCCTGAACATGGGGTGTAGCCCTACCTCAGCCCCTATAGTCCCAACTCCGTAGTGCAAGGGGATGTCAGGTATGTATAGCAGGTATATTAGTAGACTATTGCTACTGTAATAGGGATTGTCTTCACAGACATGGTGTGTGTGGGAGATCACATCTGCTTTTCACATGTGCGCCATTGGCTACTGATAGACACCCTAATGACACCATAGTACAGTACCGCTGCAAGCACGTAATGCTCCTGTGGACTACAGCAGAGATATTGGCCAATAGATGTGGACATTCTGACACACTCTTTACAGTTCATAGTTATACACAGAACCCCTTAGTGCAGAACATGTGGACCAAGCCTGACAATATGGATGTTAACAGCCATGTAGATGGGTATAACACATAATGACTGGTATACATTCGCTCCCATAGGTTATGCATTCACACACCCCTGTCTGTCCTGACACATAATAACTGTTGGTACAGAGGTGCTATGGCCACATACTACCCTCTAGATATTGACATACATCTGTACAGCATCCCACCGCTCCGTCTGACATACATGACTATTAAGGGTGGCCTGGCAGCATTACATCTGGCAAGTATCTGCACATGAAATCTCACTGGGTAAGTACACTAAGCTGCTAGGCATGTAACAAAGCACTATGCAGGCTGCAGGCAGACTGGCTCAACACTGGCCTACATCTCCTATGGGGGAATGCACATGTACCTGCATATATAGCAGGCTCTACAGGCATGTCACAGAACAGGGTAAGATACACTTGTGTGGAAGTGCATAACCACAACCAATGTGAACACAGCCACAGCCACATATGGTAAGGTAATATATTATTACAGTATATGGACTATCTGTTCAACATCATCCTCATATGTGCCACTCACACACTAACCCTACATATACTGGGCCGCTACACAGTGTGGTCTGATGCCTGTCTGTGGTATGGGACATGTGTGTGTATGGCCCTACAAACATGTAAGGCAATACGGTAACATACAGAAGAGCAGCATGTAATATCAGACAGGATGGGACCTAGAATGATGACATATACCACAGTCTGTACACAGGCTAAGGTACATATTGACAATACACGCACTGTCGACATTCACCATAAGTACACAGACCTCAGTACTGTACAAACAACCACAGAATGTCCAGGTTATGTTATCAAATATACCCCTACTGTACATAACATGTGTAGCAGTCTGATATCTCACTGGTTTGTTATCAGATATGATGACTCTAATTATAGAGTACAGCACAATGCACCTCTTAATGCATACATATGTACAAAGGTTGACAGAGTTGTGGCTGGAAGCACATACACAGAGCCAATATTGACATGTTACTGTGATAACATCTTACATTTACTGTTGTAACAGGGTTTGTCGCAACATATGTCCTATGAGGGATATGAAGTCAGTAACTGTCACGGCTTTCACCATCTACAGACTGAAATCCTCACAGTACCTTCTGCAGTTCACAGATACATGCTCTGTGGGTAACACATGAAACCAAAGGAACCACACACTGCCCAGTCTGCAAATGGCCCTACAGATGGGGAGTCTTCATAAACATAGAACTGACATGACAGGTATTAATACATGTAGGACAGCCGTATCTGCACAAACCCTGTTAAACCAACATTACTCTGAATGCAGTATAGCAGCACTTACAGTCTGTAGTCAGGTCAGGCACATCCCCCTTCTGTGTGTTGGCCTGTTTCCACAGTGTATGTTGTCAGAGGTAAATCCCCAATTCATGTGAGATGCTGTTTGCCAAACAACAGATCGAGTTCCTGCTCACAGTGAATGGAAAGGCCCAACAACAACATGGTGTTTCTAGATATTGGAGCGTGTTTCCATGCAATTGGCTATGGGAATGTTACCACAGCTGTTCCACACGCAATCAGCTAGGGAAGGGCTGCAATTCATGTAGAGGCCATCAGCTGATCATGAGCATCACTTAAAATGCTCATGCAGCTGCCTAAGCAAAACAGGTGTAGGTCTCCACATCCACCAGTGAGGGAGTGAGAGAGGCAGACAGAGGCAAAGACAAGTCAGGGAGGGGTGGGACAGTAAAACTTAGGCATGCTTGTGTCACACACCTACCAGCACAGGGTATCAAACCCCTAATGACTATGTAGTGCTATCACAGTCCTATGCAGTTATTGGATGCACCACATAGGTTACCTGTTGTGGAGTCCTCAGAACATATAAGTGATGGTGAGTGACATCTGCAACAGGGATATGGTAGCTATACGGTAGGTGAAGTTCACTTGCCTGTCTGCATGAACAGATGCCAGCATCAACACAGCCACACTCTCACAGGGATGCACACACATTGACACACTTGGCAGGGCCAGGGATACAGCTCATCACTAATGAGATTGCCACAACACATTACTGTGCAAGTATCACATGCACCACAAGGGTCATATGGAGGTTATATGGGAAAAGGGTATGGGGAGGTGTCTGACATCAGACAGCATGCTTCAGTATGCCACTCGGGGTTGTAGTGAGTGTAGAAGTGATGATATGCATCATACAACACACACACAAACACACAGGGTGCCAGTACTGACATACATGGATGAATTTCTGCATGGATATGTGGTGGACGACTGTGCCAGACGGCTATACAAGAATAGGTGATGGGTATACCTTGGCATCAGGCCACATGACAATGGTCTGCATTGTGGCTCAGGCCTGTGATTTCTGCATTTGCCCACACAGGTGGGTATTGTATCCAATCCAGTCACCTGGGTGACTATTGCATGTGGCCAATGCTGTGCATTGCTTGCCATGTATGTGTTCCTTAGTCCATGACATGGACAGTGTCTAGGATGTGCACACCTCCCTCATGCATGTACAGTGACATGTGGAACTGTACCATGGGTGTTGGGTCCATGTTGTGTACACAGATTATCATCAGATGTGCCAGAAATGGCCACATGTGGCAGGAACTGATAATGGACAGCAAATTAACCCTGCACCTACATTGAAAGCATGCTGATGGCATTCCCTGGTGTCAGTAGCATCTGTCCATACAGGGCATATTTTCAGGCATGGTAGGTCCTTTGTCGGTCACATGTGATGGCACCACAGGTGTTGCAGGTGTCCACAGGTGTCCATTGGGGAACATGGGGAAGGTGCACTGTTTGCATGTATGTGCCTATTGGACAGATGGACAGGGTGCCATGCCCTCTGTAGGCCACTGCAATCACTCCATAGTTACTATCAGTGGCCAATATGCAGTGTACTGCACACATATTGCCTGTTGCCTCGGCATGTGTGTGTGTGTGTGTGTGTGTGTGTGTGTGTGTGTGTGTGTGTGTGTGTGTGTGTGTGTGTGTGTGTATGTATGTGTGTGTGTATGAGACATGGGTTGAGAGTGTGCTCTGGGTAATACTGGGATTGCTAACTGTGATTGCTTGGCCTTGATGTCATATGTATGGGTATGGATTTGCACCCCAGCCTCTCGGCTATTTCACATCTGTTATCCCTGTATGGTGGACATTGTGATATATACTAGGGCCACCATATAAGAAATTTGCAAAACCCACTCCACATTGGGCCCAGGTGTGACACACTCATCTTCACACAGGATACGAGTTACAAACACACACACCTGTCATGTGCGGTAGTAGAACCCCTACCTAACTAGTTTATTACACTACAACACTACGCAGTTATAGTACGCACCAAGGAGATTACTGGAGTACTCCTTCTCCAATGGTGTATATCACATTGGATGACATCAGCAGGATTGCCAAAGTAGGACATTCGAATTGCAGTGAGTGTGGCTAGGCTAAAATGCATTGCTTTCTACACAGACAGTGACACACACACAAACCATCCACAACCAACATGTGTGGGTATAGAACCCCTATCAGAGGTCTATATCACACAATAGCATGAAGCTGTTATGTGACACACCATGAGGTTTACTGGAGAACTCTTTCCCCAAAGGTGTATTTCACAATGAATGACATCAGCAGGATTGCCAAAGTAAGGCATTTGAAATGTACCAAGTGTGACTAGCCTAAAATGCATTGCTCCCTACACAGACATTGAAAAACACACAAAACATCCACAATGTGTGGGTATAGAACCCCTAACAGAGGTCTATATCACACTACAGCAGTACGCAGTTATGGCACATGCTACAGAGATTGCTGGGCTACAGCCTTCCCAGAGGGGTATTTCTAGGTGGATGACATCAGCAGCCTTGCCAAATTGAGCATACAAATTGTATGGAGTGTGACTACCCTAAAAGCATTGCACTCTACACAGACAGGATCAGACAGACACACACACAAACACACTTGCTAAATCAGGGATTAGAACACCTACCTAACTAATTTATCATACTACAGTAGTACCCAGTTATAGGACATGCTACAGGAATTATTGGGCTACAACCTTCCCAGAGGTGTATTTCTGGGTGGATGACATCAGCAGCCTTCCCAAAGTAGTGCAGTTAAATTGCAGGGGGTTTGACTACCCTAAAAAATCATTGCTTTCTACACAGACAGGGACAAACTGACACACACACACACACACAGTTGCCAAGGCTGGGGTGAGAACTCCTACCTACCTATTTTATTACACTACAGTAGTACACAGTTATGGAACACACTACACAGATTACTGGACTGTTGCCTTCCCAGAGGTGTATTTCTAGGTGGATGATATTAGCAGCCTTACCAAAGTAGAGCACTTCAATTGTAGGGAGTATGACCACACTAAAAAGCATTGCTTTCTACACAGAGTCAGACAGACACACACAGTTGCCAAGGCTGGAATTAGAACTGCAACCTAACTAGCTTATCACACTACAGCAGTACACAATTATAGGATATGCCACTGAGATGACTGGGTCATAACCTTCCCAGAGGTGTATTTCTAGGTGGATGACATCAGCAGCCTTGCCAAAGTAGAGCATCTCAATTGTAGGGAGTGTGACCACCCTAAAAATGATTGCTCTGTACACAGACAGAGTCAAACAAACACACGCACACAGTTGCCAAGGCTGGGTTAGAATTCCTACCTAACTAGTTTATCACACTACAGCAGTATGCAGTTATGGGACACACCACAAAGATTACTTGGCTAAGGCTCTCCCAAAGGTGTATTTCTAGGTGGATGACCTCAGCATGCTTGTCATAGTGGGGCTATGGGGAGGGTGGTTTGTGTGCATGGGCCATAACCCATTTATCTAGGGGTTGACATGCCACATGCGGACACAACCTGGGTCATATTTCACAGGTATGTGTATACAGCTGCTAGATGACTACTTCCTTGTACAGTCATGTTGCACAGCTGGCACGTGCACCACATACTCTGTAATGCTGACAGATACCGGTGGCTAGTATCTGCAGTGAGTGACATCTGACCCTCATGTGGTTGTGGCCCTTTGGCTGTGTGCTGGGTGGGACAGGCCTGGATGGCTCCTTGTCACAGTCACCCTCTTCCACACATCTATTTATGTCTACCTTTGGCTTATTATAGTGTGTTATTTTTACATATATGCCTGTATTCCTATCAACTGTATGTGCAAAGCATGAGTGGTGCATACTGAGGAGTGTCTGCACTAACATCTGTGGCTGCCAGATATGTCTGGTCCACTGGTGTTTGCAGACATGGCCTTCATGTGTTTAAGTGTGTGAGAATGCCCAGTATGACCTTAGAGTATGTTGTTGACTGACATTGCCTTCATTTCTCTAAGTGTGTGGGCATGCCCAGTATGCCCATCTGTATTGAATGTGTGGATCAAGTCCAGGTAGTTTGTACTGCAGTGCTGACCTTTGTATTGTACACCTACAGGTAGCATGCTGTCTCTGCCGGGTATCCGTCGATCATTTGGCATTGACTGTTACTACATTTCTGTATAGGATGGGGGGTACACCTGACTATTTCTACATTTCAACACAGGACTGGGGGGGCACACCTGACTGTTACTACATTTCTATGTAGGATGGGGGGCACACCTGACTAGTTCCACATTTCTACACAGGATTGGGGGACACACACCTGACTGTGACTACATTACTACATAGGATGGGGGGACCACCTGACTATTTCTGCAGTTCTACACAGGATTGGGGGGCACACCTGAATGTTACTACATTTCTACGTAGGATGGGGGGGCACATCTGACACTTGTACACATTTGCTAGGACTATACTGGTATGTCGGGTACTCCATTAGTAGTCTTACCTATTGTGCTGAATAGAGGCATACCACTGTGCTACATATCTTAGCTTTTAATTACCTACATACTAGTTTCTGACTTCCTACCCTTCAGAATTGACATCCCACTGTCTGACCTGCTGTAGTCTGTCTGTTTAGGCCTTGGGGGGGAGGTTATCCATAGGCCTCATTCAGAGACCATAGCACAGCCTTTGTTCGTGTTTGTCTACACCTGTCCTGCTGGCTGTGACTGTTGTTGGGTATATGAACCCTCCGGACTGGCATGTGTGAGTCACTTACCTTGTGGGTGTCCCAGTATTGAGGGTGGTGCTGCAGGGCTGCCTATGTTGGATGCACATAGTACACTCCCTATACATGGTTAAGCACAGGTAGTGTAATGTTTGGCATCCCTTTTACTGTATGTGAGAGTCAGAGAGAGGTGTTATTCCCTGGGTCCCTCCTGTGCCAGTGTATGTGCTATACATTGCCTCTTTGCCAAGGCCAGGGCATACTGGGCATGCCTCCTTCTGCCTACTGGGGCAGGCTCAGGTTGTTCCTCCTCCGAGTCACTCTGTGCCTGTGCAGGCCTTGGCAATGGTGGGGGGGCTGTGTGTCCCTGCCCCATGCTGTTCCTGCTGCAGCTGTTTCCGCAGGATCATATTGTGTAGCATGGCACATACAAGGACAGTTTGGGTACATGTAACTGGTGAGTACTGCAAGGCTCCACCGGATGTGTCCAGGCACTGGAACCATGACTTGAGCATCCCAAACACATGCTCTACTATAATTCTGGTCTGTGCGTGTGCCTCATTATGGAGTTCTTGTTCGGGTGTGTGTGCCTTTTTGATGGGTGTCATCAGCCACATGTCCAGTGCGTATCCAGCATCCCCCACTCGGTGACCGTCAGGGATGTCACCATTGGCAAATCTCTGGTACAGCTGCATCAGATGCCAGATGTGGGAATTGTGATGTCTTCCAGGGCAGCCAGCACACACATTCATTATTATGTTCTGGGCATCGCACATGACCTGGCAGTTGATGGAGGGGAAGCCCTTGCGGTTGATGTAGACCCTACCCCACTCACCAGGTGGTGCTTTGATGCACATGTGTGCAGTCTATAGCACCCACTACCTCAGGGCATTCTGCTATTTGGTGGAACAGTTGCATATTGCTGGCCAATGCCTCACAGGTGTTGGGGAAATATAAGTGCTCACTGACATATGCTGACATGGCATCCAGGAACTGGTGGAGTACCCTGGAAGCTGATGCCTGTGAAATCCCCATCATATCCCCAGTTGAACTTTGGAAGGTATCTCTAGCTAGTATTCATAGGCCTACACATACCTTGGTATCCACTGGGATGGGTTCCCCTCTGTTAGTTCTGTGTGTGAGATGTGGCCGGCACAGCTCAACAATTTGCTGTAGGAGGTCCCTGTCCACCCTATAGCGCCCCACTATCTCCAGCTCATGTAGCCCCTGGTAGGTTACTCTGGGTCTGCACACTTTTCTCCATCTCCTCACTGTGGGTTGGTCAACAGCATTCACATCCTCACCACCCTCAGCCTCTTCCACAAGTTGTTGTATGAAAGCTATTGCAGTCCCTATCATTTTGCTGTTGTGAGTGTTAAAAGTTCCCCACTTGTTTACACCGGTGGTGTAGAGTGTGGGAAAAAACAGAAGGGAAGGTGTTTGCATAGTTTGTAGTAGTGTTCTGGGCTGGGCTGGTCTGCTGCATTTCACCTGCCAGCTATGCTAGTTCTCCTTGGTTACCTTCCTACTGCTGTTTTACATTCCCATTGCCTTCCTGTTTGAGATCGGGGGCGCACTGTGCAAACAGAGTGCACAAATGTGCACACACTGCTGCTATTTCCTGGTTTAACTTTTGTTTTCTGCCTTTAAAACCCGGTGTGCAGCACGCACACAAGCTTAGGCATTGTAAAGAGTGCTAGGCAGGTTTAGACACACCCCCTAGCTTAGCTGTGCTAATCTAGGAGCAAACCCGAGCCACAGGGCTCCAATCCACTTACAGTATACGTGACACCCCCCCATGATGTCATCTAACTCCTAGGATTGCACCAAGCTATTCCTACTCTTACACTGTTGGGACCTGACTCACATGCTGGGGAAAACTGGGATTCACTATCCTTCCCCTCATTTGCATAGGATTGCCTGCTAATGCATAGTCACATGTCTCACATTGAGCCTCCCCCTTAGCAACCACTACTCACTGGCCATGTTGTCTTCTGCCTGCCATTGACTTGCATGGCAGAATACTGATTTTAGTTAGAATGCTTATTTTAGGTTCATTTTATTTCCCCCCCCGATCCCGTTTGCATGCCGCTGCCCTACGCTTAAACAGCTGAGATCGGCTAAAAAAAAATAAAAGTTGCTTTCTGTATTTTTTTTACTGTTTGCAATGCCAGTGGCCTTATACTTGGCCATTGGCATGCTTACTACATGATATGCTACCTGTATTTGGAGCTGTCACAGCTCCATTATGGATTTTGCAGAAATGTACTCGGTTACTAACCGAGTACATTTCTGCAGAGAGCACTAGTCCTGCACGGCCGGTTGCAAGCTTCCTGGATTACAAAATCACCTCATTTGCATGGATTTCCCCTGCAAATGGAGTGATTTGCATACAAGCACTTATTCCATGCAGGATTAGTGCAGGAGCGCTCGTGCACACCCCTGCAGGCTGTTTCTGCATCGCATGGCAGACATATTGCCTGCTTGAGCTCCTACACTGATCTTGCATGCCGTGCAAGCTATAGAGAATCCAGGGGAAGGCCTTTTTCTGTCTCTTTTAATTCAATGTTGATTAAAAAAAGTAATAGTGTTACTGAATGATGCAGAACATATACTCCAGGACAATAATGTGTGCTTTGATAGGTTTCTGCTTAATAACTGCAAGTATATAAGGGGTTAGTTTAAAAAATGTATGCAGAAGTAATATAATTGGTCATTTCTTACTGAACTATGGGCTAGTCATTCCCTTGCCACTGCAACCTCCTCTCCCACTTCCCCAACCTCCACTCTGACTAGGGTGTGGTGCCTGACTGAGTTCAGTCTTCTTGTATGTGCAATTAATATTGGGGAAGAAATTATAATCTTATACATTTATTATGCTAATAAATATTTTTCTGGACTACACAAACAAAATCCCTTACAAAAACTATCTGCATGTTCTTTAGCCAATGCTGAAAATGAAGTTATGTGACAAAGCAATTGCTTTTGTTTGTGTATAAATACTTATATTTATATACATGAAAAATAGTTGTAAGTGTACTCATGCAGATATATATCTGTAATTAACAGACATATATATGCATAAATACATATATTTCTTTATTCATGCATATATTAAATGTGTATTTATCCAGATAATTATGTTATCACATAAACATTCCATATATTTGTAAATAGATGCAGTTCTATTTTTTCTACCAAATACCTTCCATTACGCACCCTTCTTATTGTTTATTTTCTATACCTATATTTAATATGACCCCCCCCAAAAACAAATACTTACTATAGAACTCTGGCCTTCTTGCCACTACCTGTTCAACCCACTCAGCCAGATGGTTAGTCCTGTGCTTCTGTAAGTCACTGTACCTGTGATGGCATTGTTGGTCAGGCTGGGTGATCCCTGTCAGGGATGACAGTTATTCACTCAACCTCTGCCAGATGTCTATTTTTTCCACTAACCTCACCTAATGCATGCCTGGATCTTATTCAGGTATGAATCACTCAGAAGGTAGACCATAATTTCTTTATTTGACCCGCTTGGAGTGCAGTCTTGTGCCTTCACAGGTGCTGTCATCATTTGAAGTGCCAGTACCAAAATTAAGAAAGTATGAGCAGGCTGAGGTTCACAGGTTTAGAACCACTTAAACTCTGGTGTGTGGCATCACCTAACCAAACTCAGCTAACCATCAGGGACATTATACTAGATACAGTTATTATTGGCAAATTTACTTTTGCCAAAAATGCTTTTGTCACCTACATGTTTTTTTTCTTTAAAGAATACATTCACGTTTCACTTATATGGTGAATAAAAATCATTAATATACTCATCATTTTTTATATTACTTACAATTGCCACTGCTTCTGTGCATTCCTTTAGCTACTTTTTTGGAGTATTATAACTAAATGCCATTTATACATGTTTCATGCAGTATAGAAGTATTACTTTTTTTGGGGGGGAGAAGGAATGCTTTTTGCAGAATTAAATATTCTTGTGTGTGTGAGTACCAACTGTTAGTAAATGCTGAGTGTTGTGAGGTGATAAGACATGCCAGATAGTGTTTGATGGGCAGTGATTATACTTCATGGTTGTACAAATTCACATACATATTATACAATGACAGGTCATTTACATTCAAAAATGTGCATGTTGACTGGTCAGCCCAACCAGCGTGCCCATTGTAAATCGAGCATATACCAATAGAAAAATGTCTGGTCACCTGGACTTTCTTCTATTAATATATGCTATGGAACATTCCAGTTTTCTTGATGTTTTTTTTTAATAATAAACTTTGAAATCTGGACAGTTCGGAGGTATGAGAGAGATGGGACAGAGAAAATACAAGACAAATCAGGTATAGGTTCATAGGTTCATAGGTTCATACTAGGCTATCTGCCCTAGGGCATTTATAAGCCTAGCCAGAGTGTGTTTGGCTTTCACCACCCATTTTAAATTAATTTTGCTATGCCTTTTTTTTGAGGTTAGTATACTGTGCCTCTGTCTAACAGTGACACAGAAGTGATAGCCGGGGTAAACCTACGATCTCCCATCCACTCATCAAGATTCCTCTTGAAGAGAGTCAATGTGGGACTCTGCCTAACCTGGACTGGGATTTTATTCCAGAGTGAAGGGAGCCTCTGGGTTATGAATCTGTCCCTCCAGCATGTCCTATTTATTTCAGTGCTGAGGTTCAAGTCTCTCGAGCGTAGCTCGATGGGATTTGGATTTTCTGAGGTGCAGCATGTCCATTAATTCCGGGTTGGACATGGCTTTATACGTCAGGCACAGATCGCCTCTGAGCAGGCGGTATGCCACTGAGTAGAGCTGGAGTTTCTTTAACCGGGCAGCATATGGCATCTGTTTGAGCCCCTTGATCCTCTTGGTGAGGTACTTTTGGGGTCTTTCCAGTTGCTGCAGGTGTCTGGTAAGGTACATCCCAAAAGGGTCATTGTACTCAATTATGGGCCTGATGAGGGATGAGTAAAGAGGCACGATGACCTCCCCTGATCTAGATGTGAATCCCTTCATGATTAGGTGGGCTATATAAAATGTTTTTCTAACCACTTTGGCCACGTGGTTGTCAAATGAGAGATTGCTATCAACTTGGGTCCCCCGGTCCCTAATGACTTCTTCTGTACTTAATGGATTACCACCTATGTGGTAATTTGTGGGCACTTTGTTTTTGCCAAAGGGGATGACTATACACTTTTTGGCGTTTAGCTTGAGGCCATGGCTCTGGCACCAGTTGTCTGTTTCTATGAGGCCCTTTTGTCAGCTGGAGAGTTGATTATGGTGCCCAGTTTGCAGTCATCTGCGAACTTGGTCAGCCACAGTCCTTCCGTGTTGGCCTGTACCGCCGAGAAATATATACCGAACAAGAGAGGTCCCAGGACTGAACCTTGTGGGATGCCACTTGTAACTGGTTTGGAGTCTGACATGGCTCCAGCAATTCTAACCATGTGGGTTCTGTCCTTGAGCCAGTTTGCAACCCATCTAGTGACATAGGGGGTTATATTTAAGCTGGTGAGCTTATCTATAATGCCCGAGTGGGGTATTGCATCGAAGGCTTTTGCGAGGTCCAGGTAGGCTGTGTGGACCACCTTCCCCTCGTCAATGGCCTTGGTGACTGTTTCAAAGAAATCGACCAGGTTTAAGAGGCAGGATCTGCCCTTAACAAACCCAAACTGGGTAGGATCCAGTGTCTGTAGGTCCCCAATATCTTTATTTATGAGGTCCATGATGATCCTTTCCATAGCTTTGCAGACCAAGCTAGTCAGGCTTATGGGGCGATAGTTTCCAGGATCCGTTGAGGCACCACCTTTGTGGAGAGGGACCACTGTTGCTGTACGCCACTCTTTGGGTACATATCCTGTAGTAAGGCTAAGATTGAACAGTAGTTTTATGTTTGGGTTTAGCTCTTCTTGGAGTTCATGTAGGACGCAGCCCGGGACACCATCTGGTCCCATTGATGCTGCGTTTTTTGCTTTGGAGAGGGCGGCTCTTACCTGAGCATCTGAGATGTCAGGGGGGCAGCACTCTGTTGGGATAGATATTTGCCCTTTTGGTGGGGAGAGGGGGGAGAAGTTTGCACTGAACCTGTCAGCTAGGATGTTGGCAATGTCTGTGGGCTTGGTGTATTTTTTGTCATTTTGGACTAATTCTGAGCATATCTGGGAATTCCCACCCAGGTTCCTAACATAACCAAAGAAAGCCTTGTGATTATCCTTAGTGTCCTGTGCAATTTTTCTCTCGAAGCTGGCCTTAGACGATTTTATGAGTGCCCGTAGTTTTTTGCTAATACTGATCAGAGATGCCTTCCCTTTTTGGGATTTTGCTCTATCATGTAGTAGCTTCCTCCTTCTATTGTATAGTTTGTTTATGGCTGGGGTCCACCAGACAGGACGTCTGCCTTTGGAGGATTGGGTCTTGGTTTTATTTGGGATTGCATGATCCATGCATTCCTGAAGGTGTTCATATGTTATGCAAAACTAAATAAACGTACATGATTATCCTTGTATTTCTGCCCTGTCTCTGTCTTTTTCTAAACTGTCTAGATATTAAACTTTATTTTTTTTTTATAAAAAAAAAAAAACAAACAAAAAAAAAAACACTGGAGATCTTCCTTTCTCCATTGCTTCCTTTCCCAAGTACTGATGTACTGCATAAGCATGGGAACATAAGTCCCATACGCATGCATAGTACATCATAAAAACCCCAGGCGAAGGTCTCATGACCAAACCATGCCAACCATGGGTAAATCCAGCATTATCTACACTCTGCCATGGGTTATTGCTATGTTAATCCATTTTGCCTTTTCTGAACATGGTCAGCATTGAGCATAACTGAAACTATCTGCACATTCCTACAGCATGCTGGGGACTGCAAAGGAGGGCTGCAGACTCTTCCACTTACCCCAGCATGTTCATGTGAACCTGAGGCCATGTTCATGAGTAGTCAAGACCTAGATAGGCGAATAAGTTGCCTTACATGTTTACATATTATTATTGCATTCATAGAGATAAATCTAAAAGAGCCTAATTTGCATACAAAATGTGGAAATGACCCTGAGCTTACATGAATAAGTTTAACACCACTATATTGACTTGTGATTGGTTGAGTTAGGTGGCAACTGACTTAGGAAACTGTTACTTTTTAAAGTGAGAAAAATAAGAGAAATATAGCAGATTAGTGTGAAACAGTTCAAAATGATGCAAGCGTGTTAAGTTCACTTTACAAAATGTTTTGTTTAATCATTTGATGGTCATAGTACAATGACTTTTAGAAATACTGTAAAGTTGTCATTTGTAAAAGTAAAATCATTACAGCGACAATGGAAATGATTAATCATTTACTTTGGTGTCATTTACTGATTGTGCATACATGGTTAAAATGCAGTGAGGGAATTATGAAGCATGTTTTGTTGGCTCAACATACATGTCTTTACTTGAAGTTTTCTGAATGTGATTAATGAATGACAAATGACAGCATTAGGATTCCAATAAAGTTGTAGTGGCTAGAGGAAGGCTGGATTTGTTAATAAACTGCTGTCTTTACTGTTGTGAATGTATTTATGATAGTATAAACATTCCTTTAGTACACCTTTAATTGGCTGCACTGAGATTTTGCATGTGCATTTAATTATGGAGTCTATATCATCTACTTTTTTATAAGGATGGCAGGTGCTCTTTCATTTTTTGTGTTGTTTGACCGATAATTACAATTAAAAAATTATGTATAACTGTGGCATATTTCTTTCATGTGCAGTAATGATGCAAAACAAGGGATCAAAGCAGAGAAAGAACAGCTTCAGCCATGAGGAAAATTCCATCTTCAAGGAATCCATTAGAACATATGGCAAATGTCTATTTGGTAAAGTAGGACTCAAGCAAGCTTAGAGGCAAAAGCCTGAAATCACATTATAATGGACATTAATATGGTCATTGGAAGAAACATCCCATTAATATTGTGCAAGAACAGGGCAAATGATATGGTAGGATGTGCAAGAGCCAAGGCAAGGCAGAATGCAATGGTCTGTACCAGTACTGGGGGGGTAGTCTTCCAACACTTATCCCTTTAACACTAGTTGAGGACTACCTCCTCTCCATTCATGGGGATGACCATGACACAGAAGATGATGGCACTGGAATAATTAGAGGTGGTGTGGGCACTGGCTATTACCAACATCTGCAGCAGCAACAGAAATCTGCTCAAGAAGGTTGGTTTAAAGACAATAACATATATTTATATAGAGAAATTTATGGTGACATGAAAAGTCTACATTAAATATATGACAATTACTGTTGACAAGTGAACCTTCTACAAATGCAAAGAATGGCAATGAAGCCAGTGTGCATAGTGCTCCCCCACACCTCCTTCCTGAGAATACAGTAGTATATGGTACTTATTCATTGATTGTTGTTGTTGTTGTGTCTTTCGGCTTTTCCCAGTTAGAGGTTGCAGTGTCATCAGCAGAAAAAAACAATTCCACCATTCTAATAAATTTGGAGGATAGCAGCAGAATGGCTGTTGAAGGTGATGACTATAATAACATAGTTATACCTTGGCTCGTGATGATTGTCACTGTTGAAAGTGACACCCTGACCCCATGTGCAAAAATGGGAAAAAGGGG
This sequence comes from Protopterus annectens, assembly GCF_019279795.1. NCBI lineage: Eukaryota > Metazoa > Chordata > Ceratodontiformes > Protopteridae > Protopterus > Protopterus annectens. The sequence continues at coordinate 263,592,023 of NC_056728.1, forward strand.
TTGAGGACGGATGGATTTATAGGACAGCCTGAGGAAAGTGGCATGTAGTCCCCAAGTTTAATAACAGGATCTCCTACCACACAGCCTGTTAGTAACTCTGCAAAATGTGACAATGCATCACAGAGTCAAGCACATGCTGACTTTACACTCCAGCTTATACCGAGTGAAAGCCCATGGACCTCTACACCAGTTTCAACAAACACAGATGAACACTTTTAAGATGATAGCAGACATTCAGAGGTAACAGTGTCCACAGTGACACATTTATAAAAGGGAGCCAGGTGCAGGAATTTCCAACAGCTCTCTCAGGAAACATGTAAAGCATTGGGTGTCCATCAGTAAATGTGCCACGCCATTGTTAGGGCTCAGAGCACTGCCACAGAGAGTCAGCTGGAAATGGTCAGAGTCCTTCCGGGCATATGTGAAGTTTTCCAGCAAAACATGAACATGGCAGAGATTAAGGATAACCACAAGAAATGATTTTTACAAGTAAGAGTAAAGCAACAGGTAGCCAAATATCACAAATAACCAAAGAGACAGTGCTGCCAAAAGTTCACTCTACACACAGGATCAAAATGTTTAATAAATAACTGTTTTAGCATTTTTATCACTATGACATGTGACTTCACCAGACCCAGTAATCAACCATTCAATGATCCTTAAATACACACAACAATCATGCGACTTTCAAAACCATCAGCTGATTTTAAAATACAATTATTAAATCCAGATATTAAAATCTAATACAGATAAATGCTATTAGTTTCTAAAATATATAAAAGCATCTAAAAATATAAAAACATAGAAAAGTATATATATATATATATATATATATATATATATATATATATATATGTGTGTGTATTTTATTAGAGGCTTTGTTGCTCTTTTCGCTATAACACTTTTGTTAGATACTACATCATTAACTTTTGGACTTGGACTTGCATTTAACAGCAACTGCCAGTAATGTTTTTATAGTCTGTTGTATTCCCTCAATCACCTCCCCCGTCTTTGAACACTGGAATTTTTTCCTTAATAAAAAGGTAAATCTGTTAAAATTCCTTCATGCTCTGGTGTGTCTATAAAGGGCATTTTTACATCCCCATTTTTATACTGTGTGCATATTCATATATTTTCTGTTTAATCATTCTTTCAGATTTATCCACATAGCTTTGCAGGAGGCGCAAATAGCTAAATAAATAATACCTTTAGTATTGCAATCTTATTTTTCTTTACAAGGAATAAGACAAGGGTAACAAAATTGCTACCCTGTTACTTTCATTAATAAACTTGCATTTTCTGCACCTCCCACACTTATACAGTCTACCCATATTATAATGTTCTTTCTGCCCACTTTCAAAAATATTTTTTATGTTCTTACCTCTTTTATAAACACAAATGTGACATTTTCTTAAAATTTGTTGTAATAATCCAGCACAAATAGTATTATTCCAATTTTTATTGCTAAATTTTCATATTAAGGAAGTTATAATAAGGGATAACTATCACTACATTAAAATCTGTTGTCCTAAATGTATTATCTTTACTACTTTACTTTACTACTTTATCTACTTTATAGAAGCCATACAAACTCTAGCTAATACTCTACCACCCACTAGCTCCCTCCCACCTAATACCACAACAAATTCAGTTCCTTCTTTTCACATACAACCAGTACCTACATCCCTCGTTCATAACCTCCTTCAAAAACTCAAGCCATGCACCCCTTTTGCTGACTGTATACCAGCAGAATACCTGCAAATTGCAGCTAAAGTCATTGCCTACCCTATTTCTATCCTTATTAATAGAACTATTTCAGAAAGTAAAATCCCTCTTATATGGAAGGTCTCTCACATCATACTTCTACAAAAAGGTGGGACATCAACTGATATTTCCAACTTTATACCAATCGCCCTACTCTCTTCTATAGCTAAAATATAGGAAAAATGCATCCAACAACTACTTGACCACCTTCTCCACAACAATTTACTTGCCAACTGCCAACATGGTTTCAAACCATTCCATAGTACCTCAACTGCCCTGCTATCCTTTTCTGACTGTATAAACAAAAATCGTAACAATAACTCGCTTTTTTTATCGACCTTTCAAAAGCCTTCGGTATGGTCAACCATAATCTGCTTATGGAGGTATTAAAAGCCCATTCACTGGATGCACAGGCATTACTCTGGTTTAAATCCTATTTAGACAACTGACATCAAGCAGTCCTTTGGGACAATAAGCTTTCAACTCCCCTCCCTGTAAACCTTGGAGTACCTCAAGGCTCTATCCTAGGCCCTCTTCTCTTTTCAATGTTTATTAATAACCTAAATACTAAAATTCCTCAAGCCACCTGCATGCAATATGCTGATGATTCTACTTTAATCTGCTCAGCTAGGTCCCCAACCACACTCCAGACCCTCACCCAATCTGTATTTCATACTGTTGAAAATTGGTTCATGCAACACTGCCTCCTCCTGAACCCCCAAAAAACAAAATTATTACTCTTTACTCCTACTTTAAAATCACCACAATTTCTCTTCACTATAACCTCGAACAATGGAACCACCATATCCCCTGATACCACAACCCGTCTCCTGGGCATAACCATAGACAACAACCTTAGCTATGATGATCACATCAACACTACCATAAAATCTGTCAACAAAAAACTAGGTTCCCTGTATAGAATCAAATCCTTCCTTACACCAACAGCCAGAACCACTATAGCCCAGACTCATCTGATCTCTACCCTGTTTTATGCTTCTTCCATTTATACTAACCTTTCTAAAAACAACCTTAACAAACTTGCCAGTAGCTATAATAACATAGCCAGATTTGCTACTGGCAACCCTTTTAGAACCCACCACTGTCTCAACCTCAAACAATTGGGATGGTTAGAACCACAGCACCAACTACTCTGTCATCAACTTACTATAACCCAAAAGATACTTTTCCACCCTAATAATACCCCAATCCTCACTAATCTGACTACCCCTTGCAAAAATCTTACAACTCTTCGCTCAGCCAATAAGCTTCTAGTTTCCACTATTAAATCTAAAAACAAAGCTGGAGACTCACTTTTCACTAACACAGTGGGTAAAGCCTGGAACCAGCTTCCAAGTGAACTTTCTACTCTCTCTTCCACACATCTTTTTAAAAAACATCTCAAAGAACATTTTAAAACTCACTGGCTTTGCCCCTGCACGAACCCTGACTGATTTTCCACTTACTCATTCCTGCTCTCCCTTTTACTTCACTTCTCCAGTGTACTATATTGCTCAAAATTTTCAATGTCCTTTTTGCTGTAGTATATTTCCTACCTGTACTAACTGTAGTATGTTTCCTACCTTAAAAAAAAAAAAAAAAAAAACTTCAGAAGGGAATATTTTTGTTTTTTTCTTCTTTGACAAATAAATATTCCAATACTGTTATTATCTGTACTTGATAATAGCTTTTTTATATTCATATTATTTAATAATGTTTTTCTGTCTATGCTTGGAGCTTTTCTCCCCGGGCCTCTACTGAAAATGGACATATATCCAGTTAGACTAGCCCGGTCAACAAATGTAAATAAAAATAAAATAAAATAAAAAAATAATTTACTACTACTCTTTTCAGTATTATCACGCTTATTATAATAGTTAAAATTGTTACTTTCCTCATACATTGAGTAAAGTGAACTTGTACTCATCACATGCACATTTAAAGAATGGCTTATATTCACAACATTTGTCTCTATATTATTTAAAAGTTGTTTAGAATAAGTCCCATAACTTGCTCTAACTTTTTCCTTGATGTTTGCAAATAATTTACAAGGATAATCCCTATCTATAAACATCATTTTTACATATTCTACTTCTCTAAGAAGGAAATCATCCACTGAAATTAATATGGATAATCCTATCAATTATCCCTTTACTGAACCCCTCTTTTGACAGGGGGTGTTTACTAGTAGTATGTAAGTATGTACGTATCCATATGAGAAGGTAAGCTATCTGCATATAGTAGACAAATAGACCTTTCTTTACTTCCCCCAGTAAAGTTTGACATCTAGAAAGTTAATCTATGATCTACTATAAGAAAATGTAAATCTAAGGAAGTTTGTTGATACCTCCAAATACCTGTCACATACTGGTGGACATTCCGCTTACCATCAACCTGAGTACACAGGTCACATACCAATTGGTCTGCTCATGGGGGTGTGCAATCTATATTATAATTAGGTTGTGTATTTGATTTATAACATAAATCCTCCCATGATTTTTGCTCATCTTCTGTGTATTCATTGCTGGGGCAGTAATCTTTTGTGTGTGTTGTCACTGTCTGTATTATACTAACATCACACCTGGATTCCATGATTATCCACAATCTGCAGTCCTCCACAAAGCTGTTTGCACAAAGGACATGTAAGTCATTCCTGACATCTGAGACCTAAATAATGAACAGGAAAGGGCCTAGCATAGAGCACTGAGGTACGGACCTGATCACTGAACTCTAGATATAGGTCGCTTCACACACTTCAGCATACTCATATGTAATATATATGATCCAGTGGTCTACCCACTTAGTGATACAGGTGTTTATGGTCATTGTTGACAACGTCTTAGTAATACCTTAGTGTGGATTTGTGTGAAATGCCTTGTCCAGGTCACGTTACGCAGGATGATAGTGTTGTCATCATGAATGCTCTTGCTGGCTTTCTTGAGAACATCAAACAGATGTAACAGACATGATGTAGCCTCAACAAATTGCACATGTCTTTCACACACAGTCGGGATATTACCTGTGTCCTTTTAGAAAAGGTCCATGGTGACTTGTTGGTCTACTTCACAGATGAGGAGAGTCATGATGTGTCTATACATGCATGCAGCAGGTGATGTTCTCCCTACAGTCAGAAGGATGCATGTTGATGTACACAATTATATAGGAACATAATCCATCTGGAGGCTGTGTTAAAGTTTGGATCCAACCGTGTCAGGTAGGTCCATGTTTTGAGTCATGCTATAAGCAGCCTATGATGTTGGCAAGGCCCATTGATTCTGTGTTATTAGCCGTAGAGTGCACAGAGATATGCTGCCCTCCTTACAATGGAAACTGAGTAATGTTTGCATGCATACTGTGGCTGATGGCCAGTGGCAACAGGGTAGTGATGTGTGAGACAAATTGTCAGATAGAGGATTGTCTATTTCCTCCTGTTGGGTTTATCTGGTGGCATCCACATGCAGATCTGTGCTTAGTTGTATATTTCACTTAACATTTCAAATTTAGTGGAATATATGATTTGTGAAAAGACCTACAAATGCAGTCTTGGTCATTCATCACATTCCACACACTGGTACTATGCATAATTTCGTACAACTGTACCTATGTTGTGTACTTACGTCAATTGCACAACATATACCTGTATGTATCAATGAATTCAAACAGGCAGAGGACCAGCATGGCATAAAAACAAAACCTTTTATTGGAAATGAAATATAAAGTCAAAGACTGTGTAAGTGCTACTATGCTTCATCAGACAACTGCTTCAAACAAACAATTTTATCCCTGGGATTCAGAAATGGATGTTTTCCATGCAGGAACAGTGTAGGAACTCCTGCATGGAAAATGGCTGCCGAGCGATCAAGGAAAGTGGTGTTTTCACGTGCATGAGCGGCCCTACACTTTTCCTGCCTTGAAAGCCATGCGGGATGCAAATCACCTTATTTGCTGCTAAAAAACATGCAAATGAGGTGATTTTGCAATCCACGGAGCTGGCCGGACTTCGTGCAGGAACAGTGTCAGAGCAGAAATGTATTCAGTAAGTAACTGAATACATTTCTGCATCTGAGCAAACGGAGGCAGGACAGCTCATGGAAAGCATGTATTACATTCAAACACACATGCCAATGGCCAAATATAAGGCCATTGATGTTAATAAATGTTTATTTTATTTTAAAATTAAACTTTTTTTTTTTGGCTGATCACGGCCGTTTAAGCTTATGGCAGCAGCGTGCAAACGGGATCGTGCCACAAATAAAAAAAATGAGAAAAGTAAATTTTAAGATAATTCTGCATTTTGCCATTATAGTCAATGGCATGCAGAATGTAAACAATATGAGGGAGCACTGATTGTCAAGGAGAAAGGGTCCATCTAAATGCAATAACTAAGGACTTACACACTGGGGTATGCAAATGAGGGGAGTTATACTGAATCACAGATTTCCTCAAAGTGTCAGCTTGCACCTAACTGTGTAAGTGCAGCAATACAACAGTGCAAGTATAAGACCTGAATGACTTCATAAGGGAGTCTGTCATGCTTGCTGTAAGCACATTGGAGCTCTGTGGCCCGTATTTGCCCTTAGCTAAGCATAGCTAAGGAAGGGGGTATGTCTGCGGCTGTATTGTCTTATTCCATGAAATGCAGAGCATGTTTGCATCCAGGGAGGGTAATTTTTGCTCAAAAGTGCTTATGTTAGCTAAACGGGTGTGCTTGGCATGCAGCGGGCCTAAAAAACAAAACAAAAAAAAAAACAGAGGAAATAGCAGAACTGTTTACATTTGAGCATTGGGTATGTGCCGTGTGTCTCGGGGCTTACATAGGGATGAAGTGGGAATGGGAAACAGCAGTAGGAAGGCAATCAATGAGAACTAGCATAGCTGGCAGGTGAAATGTATCAGAATCAGCCAATTATACATGCAGCAGCCCAGCACACTAATATACACTATGTAAACACCCTACAGACTGTTTTTTTCCCACAAACTCTACACCACCGATGTACACAGACGGGGGATTTTTAGCTGGCAAATATAACTAAATATGTTAAAGGCTGCTGCTTTACTCCATCAATATGTGCTAGAGACTGAGGGTGGTGAGGAGGAGAATGCTGACAACCGGCTCACAGTGAGGAGGAGGAAAAGTGTGTACAGACCCAGGGTAACCTACCAGAGCCTACATGAGCTGGAGATAGTGGAGCACTATAGGGTGGACAGGGACATTTTACAGCAATTCGTTCAGCTGTGCCGGCCATGCCTTACACACAGAACTAATAGAGGGGAACCCATCCCAGTGGATACCAAGGTATGTCTAGGCTTAAAAATACTAGCCACAGGTACCTTCCAAAGACCAGCTGGGGATATCATGGGGGTCTCACAGGCATCAGCATCCAGAGTATTCCACCAGTTCCTGGATGCCATGACACAACATGCCAATGAGCACATATATTTCTCCACTGCCTGTGAGGCGCTGACCACATGTATGGGTCTCTTCCACCATATAGCAGAATACCCTGAAGTAGTTGGTGCTATAAACTGCATGCACATCCACATCAAAGCACCACCCGGTAAGTGGGGCAGGGTCTACATAAACCACAAGGGCTTCCCCTCCATCAACTGTCAGGTTATGTGTGATGCCCAGGGCGTTATCATGAATATGTTTGCTGGCAGCCCTGGTAGCTATCACGACTCCCACATCTGGCATTGCTCACAGCTGTCATGCCAGGAGGGACATCCCATATGGCCATCTAGTGGGGGATGCTGGCTATTCACTAGAGCCGTGGCTGGTGACACCCATCAGAAATGCACACCCGAACAGGAACACCATAATGAGGCACACGCACAAACCAGGATCATTGTAGAGCATGTGTTTGGGATGCTCAAGTCATGGTTCCACTGCCTTGACATATCCGGTGGTGCCTTGCAGTACTCTCCAGATACATGTACATAAATGTTCATATTATGTGCCATGCTACAAAATATGATCCTGCAGAAACAGCTGCAGCAGGAAAAGCACTGGGCAGGGCCACACAGCCCCCCACCATTGAAAAGGCCAGAACAGGCACAGAGGGACTCAGAGGAGGAACATCCTGAGCCTGCCCCTGTAGGCAGAATGAGGCAGGCACAGTATGCCCAGGCCTTGGCAAAGAGGCAATGCATAGCACACACATTGACACTGTAGGGACCCAGGGACTGATACCTCTCTCTGACTCACACAGACAGTAAAATGATGACAAACATGACACTACCTGAGCTTTACCATGTACAGGGAGTGTACTATGTGCATCCAACATAGTCAGCCCTCCAGCACCTCCTCAATACTGGCCCAGCAACAAGGTAAGTCACTCTTCCTATCAATTACTGAATGGAGTAGTATGTTCCCATACTTGTATGCATGATATGGATGCAAGCATGCAAGGGAATTGGGTGACATCCCCCACTGCAGTACACGTGATGGCCCAAAGAACTGTGGGTGTCAATAGGTCAGACACATGGATGTCAATGAGGGTCACATATCCACCACCAGCCTCACCCAGCAGGACAGGTGCAGATGACCATGAAGAAAGGCTGGGCTAAGGCCCCCAAATGATGGCAATGGTGAACAGCCCACCACCAGATCTACACAGACAGACTACAACAGGTCTGGCAGTTGCATTCCAGTTCTGAAGGGTAAGAAGTTGTTGTTGTTGTTTAGGTTTGTCTTTCGGCTTTTCCCGGTTAGGGGATTGCCATGGTGGAACTCCGGTCCGCTAATGATTGGCAGTAGATTTTCACGAATGCCGAGGTGCCAGCTTGACGTTCAACCTTCAACGAAGGCACGCCCATTTATGCATGTCTTTCGAACACCCACCCAACCGCAAAGTCTGAAACTGAAATATATGCTATTAAGCTCTAACATGTGTACTCTACTGATATGCCTCCTGTCTGCATGATAGGTCACAATACAATATGAAATGGAAGCCAACAGAGTAACCAAAATGCCAGTACAGTCATTTCAAATGTTAAAGTCTTCAGGTGTGCACCCCCTGCAATCCCATGTAGTAATGCAGTAACAGATGGCCTACAGCACTCTCAAATAGCCTATAGTCTTCTGGCAAAGGTCCATGCCTCGCCTATAGTGCCAATGTATGGAATGTCAGGGGGTCCCAACTAACAACCTAACAGTAAACAGAAAACAAATGCAAGGCCATGTTGACAAATGCCAGTAGCATGCCTCCCCATGTCCTACTGGTAGGGCTGTGGATCAGGCCAGAAATACAACTGGGATAAAGGCTGAACTATAGGGATACCTCTGAGATACCACTAGGCTCCAACCCTGATTTTCCATTACAAACAGCAAATGCCTTTAATACTTTCTTCACCATGGCTATACTAAATCTAGCTAACCAACAAAACCCTAATACCTCTAAGTTGCCCAGTCCAAACTCCACTCCTCCCCCTTTTCACCTTGAACCTATACCCACCTCCTATATCTCTTCCTTACTTCAAAAATTAAAACCTACTACCCCCTCAGCTGATAAATTACCAGCAGAATACCTTAAAATAGGAGCTAAAGTCATTGCCTACCCAATCTCCATATTGATCAATAGAACTATAAAAGAAGGTATTATCCCAAAAATTTGGAAAATCTCTCATATCATTCCTCTTCACAAAGGTGGTGACTCTACTGAGTTCTCCAACTTTTGCCCCATAGCTCTACTCTCTCCACTTGCCAAAATAATGGAAAAATGCATCCACAAACAATTAATAACCCACCTACTCCACTATAATCTCCTAGCTAACTGTCAACATGGTTTCCGGCCTTTCCACAGTACCACTACAGCCTTGCTATCATTTACCAACTGTATCAACATAAATCGCAACAATAATATTTTATCCTCAGCATTCTTTGTAGACCTATCTAAAGCCTTCGACATGGTCAATCATCAACTTCTCCTCCACCTACTAAAGTCCCTCTCTATTGATAATCCTACTATGAACTGGTTTACATCTTACCTGGAAAACCGAAAACAAGCAGTTATCTGGCAAAACCATCTTTCAGACCTCCTGCCCACCTCCATAGGTGTCCCTCAGGGCTCTATTTTAGGTCCACTCCTGTTTTCCATTTTCATAAATGACCTTCATCTCTCTAATCCACTCGCTACCTGCATCCAGTACGCTGCTGACTCTACCATCATATGTTCAGCCTCATCGCTAACAGAACTTCATTCTCTAACACAAAAAGCCTTCTCCACTACAGAACAATGGTTCTCCAACCATTGTCTTCCCCTTAACCCAAAGAAAACCAAGCTACTACTCTTTACACCCTCTCACTTGTCTCCCCCTCTTCATTTTACGCTTACATCCAACAACGGTACCATTATCTCTCCAGACCCCACCACCAAACTCCTAGGAATTACAATTGACAGTCAACTAAAGTTTGACACTCACATAAATACTACAATAAAATCTATTAACAAAAAACTTGGATCCCTCTATAGAATAAAACCTTTCCTGACACCAGTAGCCAGAACCACTATAGCTAGACCCACTTAATCTCTACCCTGTTATACGCTTCCCCCATATATACCAATCTTTCTAAAAATAATCTTAACAAACTAGCTAAATCATATAACAATATTGCCAGATTTGCTACAAACTCTCTATACAGGACTCATCACCGTCAGAATCTAAAACAACTAGGCTGGCTTGAATTACCTCACCTATTACAATTTAACCAACTTATAATCGCCCACAAAGCCCTGCACCAACCCAACAACACCCCAATTCTCTCTACCTTCATAAGACCATACAATAACTTGAGGAATCTGCGCTCTGCTAACAAAATGTTGATTCATACTTGCTTATCAAATAACTTAGCAGGTGATTCCATATTCTTTAATTCAGTTGGTAAAATATGGAATCAATTACCACAAGAACTGACAACCCTAATCTCTCTCGCTATTTAAAACTAACCTAAAACTTTTCTTCTCTAACCACTGGTTATGCTCTTGTACCAATCCTGACTAACTGTTTTTTTCTCTAATTATCTGATACCCTCAAAACACATTTTTCTTAACCACAACCCTGCATTTATCATTCTTTATACTAGCCTTCCTTCTTGATTTCTAACACTGTCACTCACAAGTACTACTTAATCATGCTTAACTCTCCCACTCATTTTTTTCCTACTCCTTTTTTAAATATTGTTATACTAAGATGAATTTATTTCTTACTACTGCCTTTTTTAATTTTTGTATTAAATATTTCTGTAAGTTTTTGTAGTATGTTTTACACTGTTTTTTACTATGTTTTTTTAACTGGAGATTTTCTCCCCGGGCCTCCACTGAAAATGGACATGTATCCAGTTGGACTAGCCCGGTCAACAAATGTAAAATAAAAAAATAAAAAAATAAATATTGCTTACATAATGTTAGGTGGAGGAGAGAATAACAGAGAGGGGAGTAGAATCATGGATGTCATGGAGTGTGTGAAGTCTGAAACTCTAATGTCTGCCCATAATACTCCAGACTGCAAATCCATGAATGAATAGCCACAAAACCACTTGTAAACCACAATGTGAAGGTAAACTGACCAGATATATGAGTCCTGCCTCTGTATAACCTGGGTGTATCTGTACAGCTGAGAGGTATGGCCCCAGCAGGATATGGCCATTCCTTGAAGTTGAGAAAAGCACAAGGAGGGGAACCTCAGCCAGCAGACTAACAAGGTGCTGCACCATTTACACAGAACCAGCAGTCTATTGTCTGTAGCTACCCCTCCACAATGGCAGGTGTGTGCCAGAATGTGTAGTCTATATGCCTCAGAATATTGGTCTCAGCTTCATTCATCTCGTATTTCCCGGTAAATAACTGTGAGCAAAGAATGATAACTGCCAGTAGTTGATGACATGACACATCACAGTGTAAAATAGTACATATGTCAGAATATCTATGCTACAACCAAACATGTCACACAAGCAGCACAGACAGCAATAGTTACAGTATCCCCTGTATGTTAAGCCCGTTGTGTCTCCATACTGGTAACCTATCTACAGATATCCTGCAGAAACATTAAGCCCATTGTGTCTCCATATTGGTAACCTATCTACAGATATCCTGCAGAAACAGTTTTCTAGGTGTAGCTGTAGCACACAAAACCCTGAACTGGAGTCCAACCCTCCCTGGAATGGATGTACACACTCAGTATAGAAGGTCATACTGGGCATGCTCCTACACTTGGAGAAATGAAGCCCATGTCTCACAACACAGTGGACTACAGTTATTGGTTATTTGCAGCTGTCTGTGCACACACACCAAATTGTACACCACTGATATTTCACACATACACATTGGATAGGATTACACACACATATCTAAGGCCAACATAATATAATATGTCAAACATACACACACAGAGATGTGGGGAAGAGAAAGACAGACAGTGACAGAGAGAATCCCATTATGAGGCCTGTCCCACCCACTACACATCCCATTGGCCTATATCACATGATGTGCTGATGTCATTCACTGTAGAAATACCTTTGGTTAGCCATTTGCCCTATAGTGTCAGTGGTGCTTGTGATAAATGTGTAACACTACAGTACAGATAGGTATCCATGTAGCAGTTGTAATCTCAGTACTGTCAAATGTAAAGTTGTGTGTGAGTGTGTGTGTGTGTTTTTAGATGAATGTGGTTGAGGCCATTCACACTCTAAATCTCCTGTATCCCTCCTACAGCACAGCTGCTGATGTCACACACCTTCAAAGATACCTTTGGACAACTCCCCAGCATCAAAGCTCTGTGGTGCTTAGTGTAGCAAGCTTGTTAATTAGGAGTTCTGATCCTGGCAACTGTGTAAATCTGAGTGTTTATGTGAGAGAGTGTATGTATCCTTGTAGAGACCTGGTTTTATGGTCATTCACACTTACAACACTTCCCTTACCTCTATTTTAGCACTGCTGCTGATGTGACTAACCTTCAAAGAAGCCTTTGGACAGCTCTCCAATGTGTACGCTCTGCAGTGCATGCAATAACTGCATAATGCTATAGTGTGGCAAGCTAGTTAGGTAGGGGTTCCAATCCTGCTCCTGGAAGCTATCTAAATGTGACTGTCTATATGAGAGTGTGTGTATATTCTTGTAGAGACCTGATTTTATGGTTATTCACACTTACAACACTTCCCTTACCCCTCCTTTAGCACTGCTGCTTATGTGACTCACCTTTAAAGATACATTTGCACACCTCTCTAACATGTAATGGCATGTGCAAAAAATGTAAAACAATGTAGTAGCAATAACTGCATATGTATGGGCTTAAATCTCTTCCCTGGCAAGTGTTCGTGTGTGTGTGTATATATATATATATATATATATATATATATATATATATATATATATATATATATATATATATATATATATATATATATGTATGTCTGTACCTCAAAGATTTTGGCCCCATTTACATCCAGTACACATCTCAGTGCCTGACTTTAGCAGTCCTGCAGAGATTATCCACCTTAGAAGTACCTGTTTCCAACCCTAAATCATGAAGATCAGTAGTGCATGTGGAAAACGTGTAACATAATGGTCTGAAAAGATAGTTAGGTAGAGGTTTGAACTTTACCCCTGGCAAATGTAAGTGTGTGTGTAGGATAAAATATTTTATGGAATCTCTCAACCACTACATCACCCAATGCCAGTATTTACAAGGGCTGGTGATGTTCCTCACCTTAGAAGTACCTTGAGACAGCACCCATCCTATAAGCTCTGTGGCACATGCGATAAATGTGGTGCATTGTACTAGCAATACATAGCTAGGTAGGGGGTTGAAACTCAGTATTGGCAACTGTGTGTGTGTGTGTGTGTGTGTGTGTGTGTGTGTGTGTGTGTGTGTGTGTGTGTGTGTATGTGTGTGATTAGTATCCTGTGTGTGGGTCGGTGTGATTGTGTAATAACAGGATCCATTGGGGGTGGATTTTGCTAAATTATTATGTTGAGGACCTAGTATATGTCACAATGTCCACATTACAGGGCCAACAATTGTCAAACACCAGAGAGATTGGTGTAGACAATCCACAGCCCTAAATGTGAAAGTATAGATTAGTGAACAATATAGGCAACCCTTCTATTATTCAGAGACCACTCTCCACCCACGTATCATACACAAACATACTTGGCTAGGCACTAGCCACTATATTGGTAGTTTCCCTGCATATTACCTCACAGATAGTACCCACGGTGTGATTGCAGTGGACTACATGCCTATTGACCACAACAGTGCCACTGACATCAGAAAGTACTTTGATGTGTTACATCCCCTGACTGAGTGTGTGTTGTCCAGCAAGTAAAAAGACATGGCACCCTGTTCCATCCCCTCAGTAGCCCAATCAATGTGTACAGTGGCCCTTTTGCCATGTTCCCCACTGGACACCTGCAACAACTGTAGAGTCTGCAAACGTACCCCACAAAGGGAATACCATGCCTTATACACATGCCCTGTATGGACAGACACCACTAACTCCACCTTTATATTATTGTCAATGTAGGTGCAATCAATACCTCAGTTACATAGCCAAGTCTCACCAAATGAGGTCAGGAATGCTACATCAGAAGGTACCAATCTGTCCACACAACATGCCTCAGAGACCTCAAGCACACTTCCACATGTCAAAGAACATGCATGTGGGAAATGTGCACAACTCCGACGTTGTCTATGTTATGGAACATAGATCACATACATGGGAAGCAGTGCACATCACTGGCCATCCACAATAGAAACCTGGATGAGTGGATGGGGAATAGAATACCCACCCCTGGGGACCACTCCAGTAACTATACTCTTGAGCCACACTGGGGACTATTGTCATGTGGCCTGATGCCAAGGTATTCCCTTGGGCTAGCCTTGTAGAGCCTTCAGGCCCATTCACCTACTACACACCTATGGAGCAATGAACCTATGGATCTCAGTACTGGCAAGTGTGTGTGTGTGTGTGTGTGTGTGTGTGTGTGTGTGTGTGTGTGTGTGTGTGTGTGTGTGTGTGTGTGTGTGAATAGTAATCCCAGCGTGTTTGGTTGATGAATATCCCCTGTGGCTGTGGTTATTAGCAATCGGAGATGTGTCCAAACCAGAACATGTATCTTTCACTATTCTACAACAGATGTTGTACATCAGCATGTACCTATGTACAACCCTCAGCCCTATAATCTGTGAGGCATATACAATCGCTGTGTTACAGACCAGGAATTACCGTGCACACACTGTACCCTGCACATGACATAGTGGATGTGTCACCACACTGCCATACCCTGTGGTCTTGCTGCAGGGCCACATCCTGGTGTCACACAGACACCTAGAACGGACATGGGATACAGCATGTGTGAACACATTCACTCAGCACTTCACTTGTGGGTGGAGACAGGGGTAAAGCTGGCAATGAATGTGTTGCCAAGACTGTGGCCAATATCTGTTTTCTCAGGATAAGTATTAGCTTTGTGCATTAACTCACAGCACTTCTGTTTAATGCAATGGAGGTTATTGATGTAATTATCAAGACTGTTGTGACTGTCGTCAGTGTCTGTTGCATCTCTGATTCCATAGATGCCTGTCTGGGACTCCATGAGGGATCCAAAGTTGTGTTTGAGGCTAATAAGGGAGTTCAACACTCATGGAAAACCACCTTTCCCTGCAACAGTGTCCTCCTTTTGATGTACACTTCATTAATGGCAGGGGACCATCACATTGTCTCCCAGTGTTTGGAGGACAGTGCCTGGGTTCTGTTGGCTCTGGCTTGTACCATGCATTCATGTACCTGTTTGTACAGTGCCTATGTGTATGATTCCACAGTCATGCAGCTACATCCCAATGCCATGGGTGCAGTGAAGTCATCCACCCCTGTTTTCATGTCTGCAAAGTCAGCTTTGGAGAGTTTTTGCTAGGTGGTTATCTTTGTGGGGGGGGGGGTGGCTGACATGTTGAGTTCCATGTTGATTACAACCTTTGTGAATCTCACCATGCAGGTATTGGCATCTGGGGATGAGCAATAGTCCCATATGTAAGTGGTCAACACAGGTCAAGGTTGTTGCATCCTCTACCAGGGGTCAGTATGAGCTGGTCTAGGGCAATGGAAATGACGACTCCCAGAAGAGTTGGGTCACTGCACTGGTGATTGGCTACATTCCCCAGGTGTTGGAGGGGTAGTTGAAGACTCTTACTATGTCAGTGTTGCAGTGGACCATCAGAGATGGTAGGGTGTTGAGGAATGTACATTGACAGTCTAGGGACATAGATGTGGACCCATAGCAGGCTATGGTCTGGATATCACCATTACCTCAAGGCAGTTGTACCAGACATATCTCTAATGCATTATGATGTGATGCTAGTCTGGAGGTGTTCCTATCCATAATGAATATGGAGATGACACCACCTGTGGAGGTGTGGTGTGGTCCATGTTTGGGGGCTGACAGCTACGGAATGTGTCATAGTCTGATACTGCAGGTCTGCTGTCTGCTGCTGTGATCCACCTCTCCATTATGGCAGACGTGTCCTCCATTCCAACTGCTATGAGTGACTGCATCCTGACAGATGTCCACTGTTGAGCAGCATGACCCTCAGATTGCATGCATCTGTAGCTGTTATGATGGTATTAACATTAGGAACACTGCCTAATAAGGCACCATAGGGGTGGCAAGACACATAGCCAGAACCTGGCAACCCAGTGGTGACAGATGTCGGGCATCCATGGGAAGTGATTGGGTTCTGGCAATCATGGCATCCCAGGCAGAGAGGTCCTGGATCCCCTGAGAATGACACATAACACGTAAGCCAAAGTTGCAGTTAACCATCTGTTGATAGTACCGCAGGATCATTCTGGGTGACAGTGGTACACTGCCCAGGGCTACTGTCACACCTGCCTGAACCACATAATCAGAGAGTTCAACCATGTCTCCTGTCATGTAGTCCAGGGAGGTGAGTCCCAATTCATTCACACCCACATGGATACGGAGTGATACTCGTAGCTTTTATGGAGTGACATGACTGACTGTGTCATGTGTTAGATGCTGGCATGTGATTGATATTTGGCTGTTACTGGCTCCATATTCAACCTAGTGAGTGAGATGTGTGTGCCTCAATACTGAGTTACTCTTCATCACTGTATTGTACAAGATAGTTAGCCTTAGGGGCATAGGTTGGGGGCACACTGTGTAGGTTAAATATGTGTCCCTTGGCATGTGCCATGTCACGGTGTCTGAGTGGGTGCCTGCCTTGCTCGTCTGTGCTGTTTGGGTAAATGTCCATTGAGTGCCACTGGGAAGATGGGTGTATGGCTTTTCACTGTATGTCATGGCTGTCAAAGTGGTTGCCATGGTGAGCTACGTGTTCCACATGGTGTGGTGCAGGTGTTGATCTTATCCTCTTGACCTGCTAGTCCATTCTTTCCTGGACAGTGCATATGTCCACACTGTGTGATATATGGGTAACCCTCACAGGTCTGAGTGTTTGGAGTTTAGAGGGGAGGGTTGTCTGTGTACATGTGGCAGTTGCAACAGTGACCCAAAATGGACATGTGCACCAGGTGAATGGGTGAAAGTACAGATAACCACCTTTCAAACATGCCAGGAGGGTGGACATAACTAGCAAGTACTGGGAAAACATCTGTGATGAATGAGTACTGCTGATGGCTCACAGGTGTGCCACACTTCATGATACAATAACCAGGTGAAGTGCCAAGCCATAATGCTAGTTGAAGTGCAAGACAGAAAGAACTAGCATGATGTATGGGTGGAACAGAAGGCAGACTGTCTGCCACCTGTAATGCTTTACCACAGCTGTGTAGTTATCAGCAGCTTTGGCCATGTGAAAATTCAGTAAGCTCTGTAGCACATGCAGTAACTGTGTAACATTATAGTAGGCCTACCTATATAGGCAGGAGTTCTAATCCCAATACTGGCAGATGTATGTGTGTGAATCATGTACTATCTGGCTCATACCATTTTTTACCTGTGTACTACCTTTTACACTTCCCTTCACTCCAATTTAGTAGACATGTTGATGGCATCCACCTTAGAAGCACCTATGGAAGAGGTGGCAATGTATAAGTTCTGTGTTGCATCTGATAACTGCATAGTAGGATTGTCTAGATAATCAAGAGTTCTAATCCTAATGCTGGCAACTGTGTGTGTGAGGATCATGTTATGTGTGGCTTATACCATTTTGATGTGTACACCATACATGGCTGGTGACCACCTCCCACTGCCATTACTTTATATAGTGTGGCAACAGCATCTGCCTCACATGCAGCAGGTTAAACCATTGTACAGTCCTCTATACAGATGTGTCTGGAATATCCATATGTTTGAAACCTATACATGGTTGGAAGTGGTCTGTGTGCCTTAGCAATGCCCATGTATGTGATATTATAGCCAAATAGGCCACAGTGAGTGTACTGCCACATATGGCAGCATGAGGTATCATAGCTGACTGAAACATCATGCTGATAGGATGTCTGCTGCCCTCACAGGTGGCCTGCCTTGTAGGTGCAATACATGAGTACAGATGCTTGGTTTTAGAAGTGAACTGTTATGGGTCACATTAAAGGCTGGAAGAGGTGTGGACTGTCATATTGTGGTCCTAATTAGTATGTAACAGAAACACCTTGCATCTTAAAAGGGGTGGGTACACAGTTTATATCCACTGTATACCAATAATGTGTCACGCATGACCTTACCTTAGGACGTTTGTCCAGCACAATTTGATGGCCTCTGTCCAGACATCTTGGCACTGACAAGTTGTGAGGTATGCTTCAGGAATGCTGAATACATGTCAGATAGGCCCCAGTGGTGACCACTGTGATGTAATACAGTTAACCCAGCACAAGTGAACATGCACAACAAGCAATATAGCTATTACATAAAGCAATTTAGCTATTACTGATGGTCGTGTTCATGGTAAATTGCATGCGCTTCACATGTTTGGGGTATTGCCAGGCAACAACAGAACAATGTAATACCCACCAGCTTCAGGCTGCTGTCCCATATGCAGACCAGAGGGTCCTAGGTAGTTGTGAGAGGGGGTTATTGTCAGCAGACGCACATGTGGCCTTGGTATAGGATGGATGCAGCATGTCTGCACATCTAAAGTACTAACCACAATAATACACAATATCCTGTTCTCACCATAGATGTGCACCTCTGTGCATTAGAAAACCCCATCCACAACTGAAATCGGACCTGACACATGAGTGTAGATACAATACAGATACATGTATGTCTGATACATTAGTGTACTAATCTCCACTGGGCCCTTACCTGCATGCTCCTCATACAGTGTGTGTGCAACCCACCTCCACAATGCTTCCCTCAGTGTCATGGCTTGTGTTCGGTGTGTGGCCCAAGTGTGGTGAGGAGCTCCTTGGTGAGTGTCAGTGGGGGCTGGATGGCTGGGCCCCCACCTGTGGCTAGCCGGTCCCTCACTACAGCAGCAGCCCATTGATGAGCATGGCATTTGAGGTCGGTGGCCAGATGCTGCACATGCACGTAGGTTCTGCTGTGCAGTCTGACATCATTTACCCTGTGAACTACACTGTTCCACAGGGCAGTCCTCTCCCGAACATCTTCTGCTCTCTGTCCACATGACAGGGCATAATGTCTAATCACATATTGGATGATGATGTCTATTTTGCCAACAGAGAATGCTGGTAGGCGAGCACTCTGCATCTTACCTGGAAGACATGAACAGGAAAAGGTCACAGGACCTCATATGGTTGTCAAAATGCACATCAACAGTGGATATTACTTGCAAATAATCCAGACTACCCCAGAAACCTCCAAGCTATCATGGCTATAGCAGCTTTCATTATATGCCTGTCCCTGAGCTATCTTACTCCCCCCAATGTTGGACACTTGATTGCATAATCCTCTATCCTACTTTCATTTCTGTGTAGAGGGTTGACAGTGGCCATCTTCCATGTGGATGGTGTGTGTATGGTAGCAGGCCTTTGTTTGACTCTGGTGTGTGATGGAGCTCTAAGCACATGCCTGAGTTCATGTAGGACACAGACACTGATGTTATTATGCCCCATGGAGATATACTGTTGTTTCCATCAGTAGGAAATATGTACATTCTCACCATTGCTGTGGGGAGGAGTGTGGCTGATGTGCATATCTCCATGTACGACTGGGGTGGATAGGGTGGCGATGTTCCCACCTAACCTGTGTGATTCAGGTTGCCTATATCCATGGCATGTGTGTATGAGGTGTTCTTTACCTCCAGTATAGGGTAAATTGTGTTGTTTCATCTGCAACTTACAACATATGTGGAGACATGGTTGTAATTGTCCTTGGCGGTGTGGATATGTCCGATTCATAGTCATAGTCAGCCTTACAGGATGTCACCTGTGAACTTACCTGCTTGCTCAGATATAGGTGGACTTGCTTCAAAGTTGTTGCCTGCACCTATGTGTCCCTGTACAGCCAATGTAGCAACCTATTATGTGGTTTATGTATTGCTGCTGTCCACCAAAGGGGATTACTCTACCTTGGTGGAGGCTGAATATACAGGTCAGGTACTGATGTTTCCATATAGCTACAGTGGATATAAAGGTCATACACCCTTGATACACTGTCTGGTATTTCTGCAAATGGAACATAACACCACAATAACTCATTTCATATCAATTCCCACCTGTAGTGTGACCTATAGCCTGTACAATTCAATTGAAAACATAACAATCTGGTCTGTATAAACATATGGAAATAATACTCAGTGCAATAAGCCAGTTGAATGAGTGTGCACACCCTTAAACTTGTGTATGCACCTCTTGCGATGGTTACAGCATTCATCCGT